>NW_024466826.1:0-5187 GCF_017591425.1 Ochotona curzoniae
TGAGGCAAAAAATTCTATTTGAGTTTTGAATCAGTATATAAAGTATATAAAGCCCATTGCACAAGTGTTTAGTATAGATATCGAAAGCAACCATTCCAACAAGAAATTTTAAAAGTTCCACTGCTCATCCGCTTTTTCAAAAACATAAATTTTCAGAGATGAAATTTGAGACAAGTAGGCCGTAACAACCAACCCACCTGATTGTTCTTTCAGATTTTACATCTATGTTTTCAAAGTTATGCTGATAACCCTGATTCTAAGAATAATAAAGGTTAAAATTCTCAAGCTCAACCTAAGGTCAAAAAGCATTTCAATATCACCAAACAACTTATTTTACTGGGGAAAAAAAAAAAGATGAAAATGGTTCATCGGTATACATTCACTAAAAAAAATGAAGAGCATTCCAGAATATTCTATGAACTGGAACATCCGATTCTTACTTAGCGTGGGTGAACTGTAGTTTACCCAGCCTACCTAGTCATCACTCCTGCCTTGTTACAAAGAATCTGGCTGTGGAACAGGTCACAAAGCAGATCTTGAAGTCAGACACTGTTGAATTGGAATCTTCTAGATCCTGACGTTCCAAGAAGGTCTTTCAACAACAGGCACCAACATCACCTGGGGCCTTAGCAAAAAAAAAATGTGGTTATTTCTCGCTCAATCTGCTACAGAAAAATCTACTTTGTAACACAAGCCAGGGTGTTCCGAATACCCCTTACAGTCTGAGCTCGCCCTAGCATGCTTTATTATCAGGGGCATTTGGACAAGACAGCAAACGCAAAGACCTACTTTCCTCACGGGAAACAGAGACTAATAACAATTTCCAAATCACAGGATTGGTGCAAGAAATAACGACAAAACTCTACCTAGTGAATACTCAAAACATCTACCCAGTATTAAACGTTACCCCTACCTCAGATTTGTGTCTTCACACATTTTAAGATTATACTTATCCCACTCTGAAAACAAATCAAAGTTCCTTTAAATCTAGATGTTTCCCTGAGTATAAGTGTGCAAGAAAATAGAAAGACTTAGTCATGCCATTTTGAATTCATTTACTATAGAATGGTGCACCTGTTTCACTTCCGAATAACGTGTTTCCTAGTTTGGTGGAAACAAAGAAACCGTGTAAAGAATGTAGTCTGAAAACAAACCCAATCTCACTCTCCAACATCAAAACCAGAATAATCCCCAGACTAGGACTCACTGAGTAAAGAAAAGTCTTGCAAAACTCCAAGAGTGGCCGCCAGGACCAACCCCCCACAGGGGGTGTCATCCTATTGAATGGTTTGAAACACAAAACAGAAAGACTGGCTAAAGGGAAAGATTGTTCTGGCTCCGATCAGAGAGAAAAAGACACTCAGAGAATACCAATCCTCCACGTGGTCTGATTCAAACTCCCAGTAGGTGTTTCTTTGGCTAATTACCTGCAGAATTGAAAGTTTAACTAAAGAGTGAACGTCAAGAATGGTCAGGACTGCTGGGACAAAAATCTGCTTTACTCAATGTCTGGGTCAGCCATCGGAGTTCACTAGGAGCAGTAGATTATTTAATAATGACCGTGGGAAGACAAGCTAGGAAAAAAAAAGTGATTTCAATTGTAGCTTCAAATTATATGCTAGTGTTGTCACCTAAAAATGGACCAAGTACTCGTATGTGAAAGACAACGTTTAGAATCGCATAAAATAAGGTCCACTTACAAGAGACATGCATGACCTCACGTGAGAAAGGAATGTTGAATTTGTTTTTAATTTCTAAAAAAGGATGGCACAGAGAGGGCAAGGAGACAACGAAAGAGATCTTCCATCTGCCGGTTCACTCCCCAAATGGCCACAAGAGCCATGGTGGGGCCAGATGAAAATCAGGGAGCCAGGAGCTCCATCAGCCTAGTCCCCTGCATCAGCAGCAGGAGCCCAAGCACTTGGACCATTTTCCACCACCATCCCCAGCACATTCTCTGGAAGCTGGATCGTAAGTGGAGCGGTCTGGTATCCAAACTGCAGTACTTGGATGCAGGATGCCAGCATGACAGGCAAGAGCTTAACGTGCTGTGCCACAATGTGGCCCAAGCAAAGATTTATGGGCTAGTGGGTAAATCCTTGCTTTGCATGTAGCGGGATCCCATATGGGCACCGGTTCCTGTCCTATTTGCACCAGTTCCCATGCAGCTCCCTGCTCGTGGCCTGAGAGAGAGTCAGGGATATCCTAAAGCTTTGGGATCCTGCACCTGCAAGGGAGATCTGGAAGATGCTTCTGGCCTCGGATCGGCTCAGCTCTGACCCTTGTGGCCACGTAGGGACTGAACCAGCAGATGGAAGTTCTTTCTCTCTGAAACTCCTTCTAGCTCTAGAAATCTGCCTTTACAAGAAAAATCACGAATTGTGTAAAGGCACCACAAAATACCGAAAGCTGAATTTGCATTCAAAGTAAAGATTCATCTGACCAAAATACACAACCAAGAAAATGACAAGGCACAAGCAAGAAAAAGATATTTTACAGGGTATGATATGTAACTAAAATAATGACCATCAGTGCTGCCTATCATAGAATTCAAGTAAATACAGGGGCATGCGTCTTTACGCAGTGAATGAAGTCATGTTTGGGACCCACATGTGCCTTTCTGGAGCTCTGGTTAGATTCCCAGGGGTCTGATTCCTACTCAGCCCCCACCTTACGGGCCTGGAAGGCGGCAGAGGACAGCTCAAGTCCTTGCACACCTGTGATCTGGCAGGCGACTGGCCGCCTCTTGCAGCCAGCTGTGGAATGAACCATTGGCTAGGAGGTGTCTCTTTTCTCATGCTCTGCCATTACAAATAAGTAAACTTCTAACATACACAAACAAAAGTGTGTTAAACAGATGAACACGGTTCAACGAGGAGGCAAGAGAACGGGGAATGAATCAGTAACAGGTGTCTTGTCTTAGGACTGTTGAACAAAGAGTCATGTCCCATCCAAGGAATTGCCTCTGGTAAGATGTCTGACGTGTGGACAGCGGCCCAGTGAGGACAAACATTCAGGCGGATCTCTTCACTGAGGCAATCCCACTGTTTTGCATAAACCACACACCAGGCACTTCAGCAATCTTACTTTCCTGTGATGAAATCTGCTCGAGAAAGTTCAGCAATGACACTGATGTTAGCCTGTGCGTAGAAACAAATGCAAAGGATAATTTGCCCAAAGAGAATAAATGTACCATTTCAAGTGTTTCCTCGGAATGCATCCCCTCCCGCTCCCCACCTTACTTGCAGTTCAGCTTTTACGACTTTAGTAACTCAACAGTCAATTGTAGCTAAAAAGGGTTGAGTGAACATTTCAGAAAGAAGCAATTCAGAACTTTTACAATTGTGATGAAATCTTGTTCTGTCTCATCTGAGATATAAAGGATGTCTCTTGCCAAGGGATTTTTCTACCATCCTGTTGGTACCGAAGCCTGTTATAGGATCAGCAGACCAAGGGATCACCCACGGTCCTTGGTACCCAGCCTGTTTTAGCATCAGTGGATCGGAGATTGGCGCGGCCTGTCAACCTCACTGTTAGCCTAACACGACATTACTACGGCCTCCACGTTCCCCTTGCCTTATGTCCGCACGCGCCACCTCACATCACCACGAAAAGAAGAGTGAGAACAGCAAGGAAGATGTGCTGAGGGTGAGACATCGGTGATGTAATTTTCCTGACAATATATCATAACGATTCGATTCCATTAGTAGCAACGATTGGCCCTCTCTCTGGCTAATTTATAAGATAAGCTTTCACATGGGCCTGACATGACAGTAAAACATCCTGGTCCACCCAGTCAGCCTGCAGGACAATAGATATCCAGAAAAACTGAGCCATCTATCCTGCACATTTCTACATATTTTTTGTCATTATTTCCTAAACAACATTGCATCACCACCATTCATAGAGCATTTATCTGGCGTATGAAAGATGTGGAGATATTGAAAGTAAACAGGTGTATGGATTCGATGCAAACACAAAGCTACTCTACATCTGTAGATTTGGGTGCTCATGGGGGGGTGTTCTGGAAGTAACCCCTGGAGGTCCCAGGGATAACGCATAAAACTCATTGCTCATTGCTGTGCCCAAATCCAGCACCAATGGGAGGGTTCGCAAAGTATCCGCCATGGCTGAGGGATCGTGCCAGAAAATGATCTAAAATTAAACTCTGGCATACAGATAAATTCTAGCAGCATAATGGCGATGAAGAAACACAAGTTCCCAGAGAATATGTATACGGAATCATACGATTTTAACACGGCTCAGAAACAAGCAAAATGAAAATGGCTTTGTTTGCCAAACCATTCACGTCAGACTCAACACATCACACCTCTGAGATATCTGCCACTTTAGCAAGGACAGCAGGATAGGAGAGCATGGGATATTAGGAACGCCGCTAGTGTTGGCAGATCTCGCGTGCTAAGATAGGTAAGCAGGTGCATCGGTTACTAAGTACATCTGAGTATAAATAGATATAAAAGTCATTGCATCCACTATTCCTAGATCACACTGTGTAGTGAAATGAAAGCAGACATGAACAAATGAGTGTACAGCAGAACCATATCCACCGTACAGTTCCCAACGTAAAGCAAACATTCTAGAAGGAATGAACAGATACAGCGAGAAGTCGTAAAAGATGCGTGCGGACTGCAAAGCGACCTCTGGCCCAGCTCCCTCAGGAACTCACCACCAGGGCTTTCGATCTGTTGCTAAGAAGCTTCTCGATGTCTCTGGCTGCGATTTCCACCAGCTGGCGCGCGTTGTTTGGCTCCACAGTGTACAAATCTTGATATTTCTCATAAATCTGCGTGAAAGGAAAAGGAAAAAAACAAAATTGCTAAGAAGAGTAATTGCTTGTTTGGCTCCCTAGCCCCCCATTAGACTAGATTTCAAATTATGAACGCTGATTACAGAAACCCAACCCCTTTTCTTTCTTCATCATGATCTTTTTGAAGAAAGCTTAAGGAAACAGACATCTGTAAACATAAATTTGCTTCAAAACCACCAGCCTGCCGAAATAGCGGGCTGTTAGCAGGTTGCAAAAAACACCGAGGACCACAACGACTTGTCCGCGTATTTCTGAGGTTTGAAGCTCTACATTTGTCTCAAAATCCCCCCTAGGAACCGGCGGGCTGAGAGCAAGGGAGCTCAGAGGCGCCAGGGAAACACGAAGCCCTGCCTGAGGGT
>NW_024466827.1:0-58803 GCF_017591425.1 Ochotona curzoniae
TGATGAGATTCAATTTATTAAAATATTGGGTTTTCCAGTATATATTGGGTTTTCACCATATCTGGTTCTGGGGACCTGAGAGGGAAAGAGAGAAATCAAATGAGAATCTTGGTCAGGTCCTGCTGACAGCTGAGTCTGAAGGGCCTGCTGGTAGTGGCAGAGGCTAGGGCCAATATGAGCTCCTTCAGACTGCCATCTGAGTTACTAACAAGAAACAGATGCTACTGAAGAATTCTAAGTCAGGCATCCTGCAAATGCTCTCACTGAAGAGTCCATCCATGATATGGATAGATCTTTGTATGATGTATCATATTTTATGGGATGCAGGTATATTTTTCCAGGAGCCTCAAATGAGAAATGGACAACTAAGATGGAAACAACGTGTTCAATGACAAATGTTTGAAAGGAAACCCAAGGTCTAGGGGCAGATCTGGTCCCTCATCCCAAGTTCTCATCCATGTCCCCACATAAGAGCGATGGGACATTCAATGTGACCCTGGGAGGACATGAGGGAGAAAGTCTTGGTCATTCACAACACCACAGCAATCAATACACACATCACTCGTTCCAGTACACCAGACCTTTCCTACCTTCATAAACGATCGATAGCACTTTACATAAAATTCTGGTGGATGATAAGAGCCACCCTCTGCTACCACATGTCTGAGTGGGTGGCTTCTCAATAGAATCACTCTGAGGGTGGATGCTGCCACATGATGGCGTATTGTGAAGGGAACACTTCGAAAGTCGGTAGGAAGTTACACTTCCTATGAAGCTAGGGCAACGTTTCTTCACGACAAAACCTGAAAAGAGGAAAACATCCCTAAGAAGGCTCACAAGTGCCAAGGCCATGAGCAGGGTCTAAGGGGCACCCAGGCAAGCAGTGGTACTCTAGGGAGCTACCGTGGCAAACCTACACTATCCTCAATACACAAAGATGCTTCTACAAGCTCTACCTGGAGAAACAGGAGAATTCATAAAGGAGAGGCATGGGTACCGTGGGCCAATGGCTATTGGAATCTGCCTGAAACATCCAGAGCAGGTAAGTGAACTACCCAGCAAATACTCACTTCCAAGAAGCGCATCAGAAAAGAAGGATTGATGTTTATTAAAGATCATGGGCCGTGCACATGGGCGATCAATATCCTGGTAACAAGCTTCACGAAGTGCGCACCACTTAGGCCCCTTCACAGAGATATCACAGGAGGACATAGTGGATTTATTCAAGGCAGTCTTCTGGGATGCTCTGTGGAGGGACAAAGGGAAGGGACGTTACTAAGGACAGATGCAAGGTTTCCCTAGCGTTAACAGCACATTGGAGAACAACAAAACAAAACAAAACAAAAATGGCACACCAGAGAAGAGCCCCTTGATCTCACCACCACAGTGCCCCGGGGTCCAGACCAGGCCCTGTCAGGTTGAACTAGAGGAAACAAGGTTGGCGGCTGAGACAGGACTCAGCCTCTTGTTGTGGAGACAACACAGAATCTGTGAGGTCAGAAATGCTACAGGAGGGGGCATGCATCCTGGGCCACCAAGGGCAGTGGTCCAAGGAGGAGGGCTGAGACACGGAGGGCCCTATGCCAGGCTAGAGAGTAGGGGATTCTCAGAGATGTGGGTGTCCTGGGATAGGCTGGAATAGGGACCTCCTGGGCCCATGGTGGATGACAATACCCACACCACACCCTAACCCAATACACCAATGTCAACATGCACACCCCTGCCTTTGGTGAGCCCTAACTATACAGAAGTGTACATCTAGATGGCAGCCACAGACACGCTTGCATACTTACCCATTTTGGACATCACTACAATCTCCAGATACTTCCCCCTCCTCCACAACCGCCTCCTCATCAAGCAGTGCTTCGCTCGAGGTGTCACCTTCCTGCTTTGCCTCCTTATCTGCCTTAGGGCTGCAGGGCTCAGCTGCTGCAAGAAGCACACATGGGGCAAGGTCAGGACAAGAAGAAAAATGGAAGCAAAGCTCTCACCATTTGTTCTGCACCCTCTGGCCTAGACCTGGCCTGGTATGTGACTGTGAAGTCACACCTGCCAGGGGAGAGCCTTCTTCCATGGCCAGCCTCATGCCTCTGCCAACCATCAGAGGGCCCCATATTGGACCTTGCACAACCTACCTCTCAAGCAGAATCTCATGTCAAAGAGGCCTGACACTCAGGGAGAAAGTAGGACCCAGGAGGCTAGCTGTCTGACCCAACAGGGTTGCCCTCGATTGACCAGCTGGTTGAAGGGGCTCGCAGATTTGGGAACCAGGCCTTGGTGAGGCAAAAACCATGCACCATGGAAGACTTGCCTGCAATGGTTGACCTGCAGAGGACAGGTCAGCCTTGGCTGGAGATAGTCATACCCACAACTGGGCAAGCCTTCCAACATGACTAGTCTCATGAACTCTGTTAGCCTTCAGATTCCAAAGTCACCACACTGGGTTTACAATCGAAGGCTGGACAGCGGACTGGGGTTGGTGACAATCAAGGAAAAATAAACCAGGCATCTGAGGCAAAAGCTGCTCTAAACATCGCAACGGGGGTTAGAGGTTCAGGCACCAGGCCTTGGAATGCAGAGAAAGCCCTTTGAGGCCAGCCAAGTTTGTAGCTAAGCATTGAAATTCGGTGAATGACACGACACCAGGGAGACAGGGCTGCCAGGAAGGGTGAGCAAAAGCACAAGATACCTAGCTTGTCTCACAGAGTCTGGCTTTAACCACGCACATGAGCAGTAACAGCCAAAATAGGGTGACTGCACCAGGAAACTGGACAACAAAGTCCATTAGAAAAAGAAAAACAACAAAGGAAATCATGACGAAACGGAATTTTGCACCAGGGCAGAAATTCAGAGAGGTTAAGGTGGAAGGGGAGTAATGCACACAGTAAAACCATGGGGTGGTGAGAAAGCAGAAAACAGACCTCCTGTGCAAGGATTCCAAAACAATTTGCAAAACAGTGCATCTCAAACAGGCAAAAAAAAAAAAAAAAAAAAAGAAAAGAAACAGGGGGGATGAAAAAAAATGGCTGAATATATTTATACACTCCCCAAAAAGACTCATCGAAACAGAAATACTAAAATAATGGTGGGAAAGGGTGGGAACACAAAGAACAGACACAGAGAAAAGAAAAGAAAAAAACGAGTCAAACATAAGGAAAAAAATAAAAGAAGGTAAAATGACTCACCCTCGACGGCCTCGGCCCGGAGGAAAGGCGCCTCCACACGGCTCTTCGGGCTGACGACAATGCCCAGGCTGGCAGCCCACTCTTGCAAAGCCCAGTGGGCCAGGGCCTCGGGTCTCCTATTGGTAAATCTGGTCACGTCCAGGTAGTGTGGGGCCGAGCCCGGCCTGAGGAAAGAGGCCAGGGGGAAGAGAGCTGAGCGCTGCTGGATCCAGGGGCATGGCTTGGGACCCGGCTGCCCCAGGAACCACCACCGCCAGCGCTCGGCCACCCTCTTGGGCCCAAGCGGCTGGCCTCCCAAGGAAAAGCACTGTGACAGTGGCAACCCATGCCGGCGGGGACCCGAGCGAGCCAGCACCGTGGCACCACTGCACCTATGGGTGCAAGCTGACACAAGGGGCCTGGGACGCCCTGCTGGCCGTGGTCCAGGTGGGGGTGGTGTTTGCGTTGCGTGGGCACGGCCAAGAGGTGGGCTCTGAAGCACAGCATCCCACGTCACCCCCGAGCCCCAAGGCCCTGGCTCCCTCACGCTTGGGCACGCACCAGGTCGAGCCAGAAGCAAGCCCAAGGAGCCTGGGCAACGCCAACAGTCCCACTTGAGCTGGCCGGGGACATGTCCATGCGCCCGACTCCGGCAGGACCCAGGAACACACACGCTAGGGCTTCCCGCGGCCACCTGGCCCTCTGCTCCGTGTGCGTGCCGCATGCCGGCCACACCAGCTACTCACTCGCGCAATGACATCATTCACCCACACTTTCCTGGGGCACTCACACACACACTGTTACGGGCTTCACTGCCTACTACTCGCACGCAACACGTGGAGATGGGACGGCACGGATACCCCACAAGGGGTCCTGATCCTCCGGTCCCTTGCGACACAGGGAAGGCCCCAGGGGGCTTCACCACTGCAGCTGACGGCCAGGGACGTGGCTCTCAGGGAGGCACACTGCCAAGAGCGCTCTGCAGACCAGCAGTGCCCCACCAGAGCAGTGGTGCCGTGCAGGGCTAGAACGGGGCCTTCCTGGCACACGGCCGGCCTTCCACAGCTCACCCCACGGGCCCTCCCCCGGCAACACAGACACACCCCACATTCCACTCAGGCCTGGCAGCCATGTCCAACAGCCACTGTCACACGCACACACTTACCCCGAGTCCACGTCGGTCCTGCCAGTGGGAATGGCCAGTGCTTTGTCATTATCTGGTGTGGGTGGTCCTACAAAGGGGGCGGTGGCGTCCACTGCAACGGAGGGGCAGGGGAACTCCCGTGAGACCAAAGCACGCGAGGGTCCCCAGCGTGCCAGCTCCGCAGCCAGGGGAGGGCCGTGGCCTCAGCTC
The DNA here is from genome assembly GCF_017591425.1 of Ochotona curzoniae. NCBI lineage: Eukaryota > Metazoa > Chordata > Mammalia > Lagomorpha > Ochotonidae > Ochotona > Ochotona curzoniae. The sequence goes on from NW_024466827.1 coordinate 4,519, forward strand.
ACGCCACCGCCTGGCTGGGCAGCCGCCCTGCATGCCGCAGGACCTGGCACGCGTGGCCTCTGCCAGCCCTCTGTGCTCTTCTTCCCTCCCTCCTACCCTCACTGCCTCCCCCCCTCCACCCATCTCTCCCTCTCTGCATGGGCAAGCCCACTCTGGCAGCAGCCCTCTGCACTCGGGGAGCACACGTGTGCACTGCCCCTGGGGCCTGACACACACTGACAGCTCAGGGTTTCTAACCTATGGCAGGACCCTTCCACCACCACCACACAGCCAGGACTTCAGGCAGGCGCTGGCCACAGTTGTCAAGGTTGCAACCCAGCCCCGTAGCGCCCATGCAAACACTACTGCGTCCAGCCATCCTACGGGCTGCGCATTCTACCCTGGACCTCAGGGGGAAAGGGGCTGTGCGAGAGGGAGGGAAGCGTGGGCACGACTCCCAGCCTGCAGAAGCAACAGCAGCAGCAGCAGCACCAAGAGGCTCTGCCTGGGCTCACGGCAACCTCACGTTGTGTCCCGGGGCTCTGGCAGCAGCACCAGGAGACAAACGCCAACTACACTGAGGGCCAGCTCACCCTGCGGGAGTTGCATCCCGCGACTCACCCTCGACGGCCTCTAACTGGAGGCTCTTCGGGCTGACAACAATGCCCAGGCTGGCAGCCCACTCTTGCAAAGCCCAGTGGGCCAGGGCCTCGGGTCTCCTATTGGTAAATCTGGTCACGTCCAGGTAGTGTGGGGCCGAGCCCGGCCTGAGGAAAGAGGCCAGGGGGAAGAGAGCTGAGCGCTGCTGGATCCAGGGGCATGGCTTGGGACCCGGCTGCCCCAGGAACCACCACCGCCAGCGCTCGGCCACCCTCTTGGGCCCAAGCGGCTGGCCTCCCAAGGAAAAGCACTGTGACAGTGGCAACCCATGCCAGCGGGGACCCAAGCGAGCCAGCACCTGTGGCACCACTGCACCTATGGGTGCAAGCTGACACAAGGGGCCTGGGACGCCCTGCTGGCCGTGGTCCAGGTGGGGGTGGTGTTTGCGTTGCGTGGGCACGGCCAAGAGGTGGGCTCTGAAGCACAGCATCCCACGTCACCCCCGAGCCCCAAGGCCCTGGCTCCCTCACGCTTGGGCACGCACCAGGTCGAGCCAGAAGCAAGCCCAAGGAGCCTGGGCAACGCCAACAGTCCCACTTGAGCTGGCCGGGGACATGTCCATGCGCCCGACTCCGGCAGGACCCAGGAACACACACGCTAGGGCTTCCCGCGGCCACCTGGCCCTCTGCTCCGTGTGTGTGCCGCATGCCGGCCACACCAGCTACTCACTCGCGCAATGACATCATTCACCCACACTTTCCTGGGGCACTCACACACACACTGTTACGGGCTTCACTGCCTACTACTCGCACGCAACACGTGGAGATGGGACGGCACGGATACCCCACAAGGGGTCCTGATCCTCCGGTCCCTTGCGACACAGGGAAGGCCCCAGGGGGCTTCACCACTGCAGCTGACGGCCAGGGACGTGGCTCTCAGGGAGGCACACTGCCAAGAGCGCTCTGCAGACCAGCAGTGCCCCACCAGAGCAGTGGTGCCGTGCAGGGCTAGAACGGGGCCTTCCTGGCACACGGCCGGCCTTCCACAGCTCACCCCACGGGCCCTCCCCCGGCAACACAGACACACCCCACATTCCACTCAGGCCTGGCAGCCATGTCCAACAGCCACTGTCACATGCACACACTTACCCCGAGTCCACGTCGGTCCTGCCAGTGGGAATGGCCAGTGCTTTGTCATTATCTGGTGTGGGTGGTCCTACAAAGGGGGCGGTGGCGTCCACTGCAACGGAGGGGCAGGGGAACTCCCGTGAGACCAAAGCACGCGAGGGTCCCCAGCGTGCCAGCTCCGCAGCCAGGGGAGGGCCGTGGCCTCAGCTCACGCCACCGCCTGGCTGGGCAGCCGCCCTGCATGCCGCAGGACCTGGCACGCGTGGCCTCTGCCAGCCCTCTGTGCTCTTCTTCCCTCCCTCCTACCCTCACTGCCTCCCCCCCTCCACCCATCTCTCCCTCTCTGCATGGGCAAGCCCACTCTGGCAGCAGCCCTCTGCACTCGGGGAGCACACGTGTGCACTGCCCCTGGGGCCTGACACACACTGACAGCTCAGGGTTTCTAACCTATGGCAGGACCCTTCCACCACCACCACACAGCCAGGACTTCAGGCAGGCGCTGGCCACAGTTGTCAAGGTTGCAACCCAGCCCCGTAGCGCCCATGCAAACACTACTGCGTCCAGCCATCCTACGGGCTGCGCATTCTACCCTGGACCTCAGGGGGAAAGGGGCTGTGCGAGAGGGAGGGAAGCGTGGGCACGACTCCCAGCCTGCAGAAGCAACAGCAGCAGCAGCAGCACCAAGAGGCTCTGCCTGGGCTCACGGCAACCTCACGTTGTGTCCCGGGGCTCTGGCAGCAGCACCAGGAGACAAACGCCAACTACACTGAGGGCCAGCTCACCCTGCGGGAGTTGCATCCCGCGACTCACCCTCGACGGCCTCTAACTGGAGGCTCTTCGGGCTGACAACAATGCCCAGGCTGGCAGCCCACTCTTGCAAAGCCCAGTGGGCCAGGGCCTCGGGTCTCCTATTGGTAAATCTGGTCACGTCCAGGTAGTGTGGGGCCGAGCCCGGCCTGAGGAAAGAGGCCAGGGGGAAGAGAGCTGAGCGCTGCTGGATCCAGGGGCATGGCTTGGGACCCGGCTGCCCCAGGAACCACCACCGCCAGCGCTCGGCCACCCTCTTGGGCCCAAGCGGCTGGCCTCCCAAGGAAAAGCACTGTGACAGTGGCAACCCATGCCGGCGGGGACCCGAGCGAGCCAGCACCGTGGCACCACTGCACCTATGGGTGCAAGCTGACACAAGGGGCCTGGGACGCCCTGCTGGCCGTGGTCCAGGTGGGGGTGGTGTTTGCGTTGCGTGGGCACGGCCAAGAGGTGGGCTCTGAAGCACAGCATCCCACGTCACCCCCGAGCCCCAAGGCCCTGGCTCCCTCACGCTTGGGCACGCACCAGGTCGAGCCAGAAGCAAGCCCAAGGAGCCTGGGCAACGCCAACAGTCCCACTTGAGCTGGCCGGGGACATGTCCATGCGCCCGACTCCGGCAGGACCCAGGAACACACACGCTAGGGCTTCCCGCGGCCACCTGGCCCTCTGCTCCGTGTGCGTGCCGCATGCCGGCCACACCAGCTACTCACTCGCGCAATGACATCATTCACCCACACTTTCCTGGGGCACTCACACACACACTGTTACGGGCTTCACTGCCTACTACTCGCACGCAACACGTGGAGATGGGACGGCACGGATACCCCACAAGGGGTCCTGATCCTCCGGTCCCTTGCGACACAGGGAAGGCCCCAGGGGGCTTCACCACTGCAGCTGACGGCCAGGGACGTGGCTCTCAGGGAGGCACACTGCCAAGAGCGCTCTGCAGACCAGCAGTGCCCCACCAGAGCAGTGGTGCCGTGCAGGGCTAGAACGGGGCCTTCCTGGCACACGGCCGGCCTTCCACAGCTCACCCCACGGGCCCTCCCCCGGCAACACAGACACACCCCACATTCCACTCAGGCCTGGCAGCCATGTCCAACAGCCACTGTCACATGCACACACTTACCCCGAGTCCACGTCGGTCCTGCCAGTGGGAATGGCCAGTGCTTTGTCATTATCTGGTGTGGGTGGTCCTACAAAGGGGGCGGTGGCGTCCACTGCAACGGAGGGGCAGGGGAACTCCCGTGAGACCAAAGCACGCGAGGGTCCCCAGCGTGCCAGCTCCGCAGCCAGGGGAGGGCCGTGGCCTCAGCTCACGCCACCGCCTGGGTGGGCAGCCGCCCTGCATGCCGCAGGACCTGGCACGCGTGGCCTCTGCCAGCCCTCTGTGCTCTTCTTCCCTCCCTCCTACCCTCACTGCCTCCCCCCCTCCACCCATCTCTCCCTCTCTGCATGGGCAAGCCCACTCTGCCAGCAGCCCTCTGCACTCGGGGAGCACACGTGTGCACTGCCCCTGGGGCCTGACACACACTGACAGCTCAGGGTTTCTAACCTATGGCAGGACCCTTCCACCACCACCACACAGCCAGGACTTCAGGCAGGCGCTGGCCACAGTTGTCAAGGTTGCAACCCAGCCCCGTAGCGCCCATGCAAACACTACTGCGTCCAGCCATCCTACGGGCTGCGCATTCTACCCTGGACCTCAGGGGGAAAGGGGCTGTGCGAGAGGGAGGGAAGCGTGGGCACGACTCCCAGCCTGCAGAAGCAACAGCAGCAGCAGCAGCACCAAGAGGCTCTGCCTGGGCTCACGGCAACCTCACGTTGTGTCCCGGGGCTCTGGCAGCAGCACCAGGAGACAAACGCCAACTACACTGAGGGCCAGCTCACCCTGCGGGAGTTGCATCCCGCGACTCACCCTCGACGGCCTCTAACTGGAGGCTCTTCGGGCTGACAACAATGCCCAGGCTGGCAGCCCACTCTTGCAAAGCCCAGTGGGCCAGGGCCTCGGGTCTCCTATTGGTAAATCTGGTCACGTCCAGGTAGTGTGGGGCCGAGCCCGGCCTGAGGAAAGAGGCCAGGGGGAAGAGAGCTGAGCGCTGCTGGATCCAGGGGCATGGCTTGGGACCCGGCTGCCCCAGGAACCACCACCGCCAGCGCTCGGCCACCCTCTTGGGCCCAAGCGGCTGGCCTCCCAAGGAAAAGCACTGTGACAGTGGCAACCCATGCCGGCGGGGACCCGAGCGAGCCAGCACCGTGGCACCACTGCACCTATGGGTGCAAGCTGACACAAGGGGCCTGGGACGCCCTGCTGGCCGTGGTCCAGGTGGGGGTGGTGTTTGCGTTGCGTGGGCACGGCCAAGAGGTGGGCTCTGAAGCACAGCATCCCACGTCACCCCCGAGCCCCAAGGCCCTGGCTCCCTCACGCTTGGGCACGCACCAGGTCGAGCCAGAAGCAAGCCCAAGGAGCCTGGGCAACGCCAACAGTCCCACTTGAGCTGGCCGGGGACATGTCCATGCGCCCGACTCCGGCAGGACCCAGGAACACACACGCTAGGGCTTCCCGCGGCCACCTGGCCCTCTGCTCCGTGTGTGTGCCGCATGCCGGCCACACCAGCTACTCACTCGCGCAATGACATCATTCACCCACACTTTCCTGGGGCACTCACACACACACTGTTACGGGCTTCACTGCCTACTACTCGCACGCAACACGTGGAGATGGGACGGCACGGATACCCCACAAGGGGTCCTGATCCTCCGGTCCCTTGCGACACAGGGAAGGCCCCAGGGGGCTTCACCACTGCAGCTGACGGCCAGGGACGTGGCTCTCAGGGAGGCACACTGCCAAGAGCGCTCTGCAGACCAGCAGTGCCCCACCAGAGCAGTGGTGCCGTGCAGGGCTAGAACGGGGCCTTCCTGGCACACGGCCGGCCTTCCACAGCTCACCCCACGGGCCCTCCCCCGGCAACACAGACACACCCCACATTCCACTCAGGCCTGGCAGCCATGTCCAACAGCCACTGTCACACGCACACACTTACCCCGAGTCCACGTCGGTCCTGCCAGTGGGAATGGCCAGTGCTTTGTCATTATCTGGTGTGGGTGGTCCTACAAAGGGGGCGGTGGCGTCCACTGCAACGGAGGGGCAGGGGAACTCCCGTGAGACCAAAGCACGCGAGGGTCCCCAGCGTGCCAGCTCCGCAGCCAGGGGAGGGCCGTGGCCTCAGCTCACGCCACCGCCTGGGTGGGCAGCCGCCCTGCATGCCGCAGGACCTGGCACGCGTGGCCTCTGCCAGCCCTCTGTGCTCTTCTTCCCTCCCTCCTACCCTCACTGCCTCCCCCCCTCCACCCATCTCTCCCTCTCTGCATGGGCAAGCCCACTCTGCCAGCAGCCCTCTGCACTCGGGGAGCACACGTGTGCACTGCCCCTGGGGCCTGACACACACTGACAGCTCAGGGTTTCTAACCTATGGCAGGACCCTTCCACCACCACCACACAGCCAGGACTTCAGGCAGGCGCTGGCCACAGTTGTCAAGGTTGCAACCCAGCCCCGTAGCGCCCATGCAAACACTACTGCGTCCAGCCATCCTACGGGCTGCGCATTCTACCCTGGACCTCAGGGGGAAAGGGGCTGTGCGAGAGGGAGGGAAGCGTGGGCACGACTCCCAGCCTGCAGAAGCAACAGCAGCAGCAGCAGCACCAAGAGGCTCTGCCTGGGCTCACGGCAACCTCACGTTGTGTCCCGGGGCTCTGGCAGCAGCACCAGGAGACAAACGCCAACTACACTGAGGGCCAGCTCACCCTGCGGGAGTTGCATCCCGCGACTCACCCTCGACGGCCTCTAACTGGAGGCTCTTCGGGCTGACAACAATGCCCAGGCTGGCAGCCCACTCTTGCAAAGCCCAGTGGGCCAGGGCCTCGGGTCTCCTATTGGTAAATCTGGTCACGTCCAGGTAGTGTGGGGCCGAGCCCGGCCTGAGGAAAGAGGCCAGGGGGAAGAGAGCTGAGCGCTGCTGGATCCAGGGGCATGGCTTGGGACCCGGCTGCCCCAGGAACCACCACCGCCAGCGCTCGGCCACCCTCTTGGGCCCAAGCGGCTGGCCTCCCAAGGATAAACACTGTGACAGTGGCAACCCATGCCAGCGGGGACCCGAGCGAGCCAGCACCGTGGCACCACTGCACCTATGGGTGCAAGCTGACACAAGGGGCCTGGGACGCCCTGCTGGCCGTGGTCCAGGTGGGGGTGGTGTTTGCGTTGCGTGGGCACGGCCAAGAGGTGGGCTCTGAAGCACAGCATCCCACGTCACCCCCGAGCCCCAAGGCCCTGGCTCCCTCACGCTTGGGCACGCACCAGGTCGAGCCAGAAGCAAGCCCAAGGAGCCTGGGCAACGCCAACAGTCCCACTTGAGCTGGCCGGGGACATGTCCATGCGCCCGACTCCGGCAGGACCCAGGAACACACACGCTAGGGCTTCCCGCGGCCACCTGGCCCTCTGCTCCGTGTGCGTGCCGCATGCCGGCCACACCAGCTACTCACTCGCGCAATGACATCATTCACCCACACTTTCCTGGGGCACTCACACACACACTGTTACGGGCTTCACTGCCTACTACTCGCACGCAACACGTGGAGATGGGACGGCACGGATACCCCACAAGGGGTCCTGATCCTCCGGTCCCTTGCGACACAGGGAAGGCCCCAGGGGGCTTCACCACTGCAGCTGACGGCCAGGGACGTGGCTCTCAGGGAGGCACACTGCCAAGAGCGCTCTGCAGACCAGCAGTGCCCCACCAGAGCAGTGGTGCCGTGCAGGGCTAGAACGGGGCCTTCCTGGCACACGGCCGGCCTTCCACAGCTCACCCCACGGGCCCTCCCCCGGCAACACAGACACACCCCACATTCCACTCAGGCCTGGCAGCCATGTCCAACAGCCACTGTCACATGCACACACTTACCCCGAGTCCACGTCGGTCCTGCCAGTGGGAATGGCCAGTGCTTTGTCATTATCTGGTGTGGGTGGTCCTACAAAGGGGGCGGTGGCGTCCACTGCAACGGAGGGGCAGGGGAACTCCCGTGAGACCAAAGCACGCGAGGGTCCCCAGCGTGCCAGCTCCGCAGCCAGGGGAGGGCCGTGGCCTCAGCTCACGCCACCGCCTGGGTGGGCAGCCGCCCTGCATGCCGCAGGACCTGGCACGCGTGGCCTCTGCCAGCCCTCTGTGCTCTTCTTCCCTCCCTCCTACCCTCACTGCCTCCCCCCCTCCACCCATCTCTCCCTCTCTGCATGGGCAAGCCCACTCTGCCAGCAGCCCTCTGCACTCGGGGAGCACACGTGTGCACTGCCCCTGGGGCCTGACACACACTGACAGCTCAGGGTTTCTAACCTATGGCAGGACCCTTCCACCACCACCACACAGCCAGGACTTCAGGCAGGCGCTGGCCACAGTTGTCAAGGTTGCAACCCAGCCCCGTAGCGCCCATGCAAACACTACTGCGTCCAGCCATCCTACGGGCTGCGCATTCTACCCTGGACCTCAGGGGGAAAGGGGCTGTGCGAGAGGGAGGGAAGCGTGGGCACGACTCCCAGCCTGCAGAAGCAACAGCAGCAGCAGCAGCACCAAGAGGCTCTGCCTGGGCTCACGGCAACCTCACGTTGTGTCCCGGGGCTCTGGCAGCAGCACCAGGAGACAAACGCCAACTACACTGAGGGCCAGCTCACCCTGCGGGAGTTGCATCCCGCGACTCACCCTCGACGGCCTCTAACTGGAGGCTCTTCGGGCTGACAACAATGCCCAGGCTGGCAGCCCACTCTTGCAAAGCCCAGTGGGCCAGGGCCTCGGGTCTCCTATTGGTAAATCTGGTCACGTCCAGGTAGTGTGGGGCCGAGCCCGGCCTGAGGAAAGAGGCCAGGGGGAAGAGAGCTGAGCGCTGCTGGATCCAGGGGCATGGCTTGGGACCCGGCTGCCCCAGGAACCACCACCGCCAGCGCTCGGCCACCCTCTTGGGCCCAAGCGGCTGGCCTCCCAAGGAAAAGCACTGTGACAGTGGCAACCCATGCCGGCGGGGACCCGAGCGAGCCAGCACCGTGGCACCACTGCACCTATGGGTGCAAGCTGACACAAGGGGCCTGGGACGCCCTGCTGGCCGTGGTCCAGGTGGGGGTGGTGTTTGCGTTGCGTGGGCACGGCCAAGAGGTGGGCTCTGAAGCACAGCATCCCACGTCACCCCCGAGCCCCAAGGCCCTGGCTCCCTCACGCTTGGGCACGCACCAGGTCGAGCCAGAAGCAAGCCCAAGGAGCCTGGGCAACGCCAACAGTCCCACTTGAGCTGGCCGGGGACATGTCCATGCGCCCGACTCCGGCAGGACCCAGGAACACACACGCTAGGGCTTCCCGCGGCCACCTGGCCCTCTGCTCCGTGTGCGTGCCGCATGCCGGCCACACCAGCTACTCACTCGCGCAATGACATCATTCACCCACACTTTCCTGGGGCACTCACACACACACTGTTACGGGCTTCACTGCCTACTACTCGCACGCAACACGTGGAGATGGGACGGCACGGATACCCCACAAGGGGTCCTGATCCTCCGGTCCCTTGCGACACAGGGAAGGCCCCAGGGGGCTTCACCACTGCAGCTGACGGCCAGGGACGTGGCTCTCAGGGAGGCACACTGCCAAGAGCGCTCTGCAGACCAGCAGTGCCCCACCAGAGCAGTGGTGCCGTGCAGGGCTAGAACGGGGCCTTCCTGGCACACGGCCGGCCTTCCACAGCTCACCCCACGGGCCCTCCCCCGGCAACACAGACACACCCCACATTCCACTCAGGCCTGGCAGCCATGTCCAACAGCCACTGTCACATGCACACACTTACCCCGAGTCCACGTCGGTCCTGCCAGTGGGAATGGCCAGTGCTTTGTCATTATCTGGTGTGGGTGGTCCTACAAAGGGGGCGGTGGCGTCCACTGCAACGGAGGGGCAGGGGAACTCCCGTGAGACCAAAGCACGCGAGGGTCCCCAGCGTGCCAGCTCCGCAGCCAGGGGAGGGCCGTGGCCTCAGCTCACGCCACCGCCTGGGTGGGCAGCCGCCCTGCATGCCGCAGGACCTGGCACGCGTGGCCTCTGCCAGCCCTCTGTGCTCTTCTTCCCTCCCTCCTACCCTCACTGCCTCCCCCCCTCCACCCATCTCTCCCTCTCTGCATGGGCAAGCCCACTCTGCCAGCAGCCCTCTGCACTCGGGGAGCACACGTGTGCACTGCCCCTGGGGCCTGACACACACTGACAGCTCAGGGTTTCTAACCTATGGCAGGACCCTTCCACCACCACCACACAGCCAGGACTTCAGGCAGGCGCTGGCCACAGTTGTCAAGGTTGCAACCCAGCCCCGTAGCGCCCATGCAAACACTACTGCGTCCAGCCATCCTACGGGCTGCGCATTCTACCCTGGACCTCAGGGGGAAAGGGGCTGTGCGAGAGGGAGGGAAGCGTGGGCACGACTCCCAGCCTGCAGAAGCAACAGCAGCAGCAGCAGCACCAAGAGGCTCTGCCTGGGCTCACGGCAACCTCACGTTGTGTCCCGGGGCTCTGGCAGCAGCACCAGGAGACAAACGCCAACTACACTGAGGGCCAGCTCACCCTGCGGGAGTTGCATCCCGCGACTCACCCTCGACGGCCTCTAACTGGAGGCTCTTCGGGCTGACAACAATGCCCAGGCTGGCAGCCCACTCTTGCAAAGCCCAGTGGGCCAGGGCCTCGGGTCTCCTATTGGTAAATCTGGTCACGTCCAGGTAGTGTGGGGCCGAGCCCGGCCTGAGGAAAGAGGCCAGGGGGAAGAGAGCTGAGCGCTGCTGGATCCAGGGGCATGGCTTGGGACCCGGCTGCCCCAGGAACCACCACCGCCAGCGCTCGGCCACCCTCTTGGGCCCAAGCGGCTGGCCTCCCAAGGAAAAGCACTGTGACAGTGGCAACCCATGCCGGCGGGGACCCGAGCGAGCCAGCACCGTGGCACCACTGCACCTATGGGTGCAAGCTGACACAAGGGGCCTGGGACGCCCTGCTGGCCGTGGTCCAGGTGGGGGTGGTGTTTGCGTTGCGTGGGCACGGCCAAGAGGTGGGCTCTGAAGCACAGCATCCCACGTCACCCCCGAGCCCCAAGGCCCTGGCTCCCTCACGCTTGGGCACGCACCAGGTCGAGCCAGAAGCAAGCCCAAGGAGCCTGGGCAACGCCAACAGTCCCACTTGAGCTGGCCGGGGACATGTCCATGCGCCCGACTCCGGCAGGACCCAGGAACACACACGCTAGGGCTTCCCGCGGCCACCTGGCCCTCTGCTCCGTGTGCGTGCCGCATGCCGGCCACACCAGCTACTCACTCGCGCAATGACATCATTCACCCACACTTTCCTGGGGCACTCACACACACACTGTTACGGGCTTCACTGCCTACTACTCGCACGCAACACGTGGAGATGGGACGGCACGGATACCCCACAAGGGGTCCTGATCCTCCGGTCCCTTGCGACACAGGGAAGGCCCCAGGGGGCTTCACCACTGCAGCTGACGGCCAGGGACGTGGCTCTCAGGGAGGCACACTGCCAAGAGCGCTCTGCAGACCAGCAGTGCCCCACCAGAGCAGTGGTGCCGTGCAGGGCTAGAACGGGGCCTTCCTGGCACACGGCCGGCCTTCCACAGCTCACCCCACGGGCCCTCCCCCGGCAACACAGACACACCCCACATTCCACTCAGGCCTGGCAGCCATGTCCAACAGCCACTGTCACACGCACACACTTACCCCGAGTCCACGTCGGTCCTGCCAGTGGGAATGGCCAGTGCTTTGTCATTATCTGGTGTGGGTGGTCCTACAAAGGGGGCGGTGGCGTCCACTGCAACGGAGGGGCAGGGGAACTCCCGTGAGACCAAAGCACGCGAGGGTCCCCAGCGTGCCAGCTCCGCAGCCAGGGGAGGGCCGTGGCCTCAGCTCACGCCACCGCCTGGCTGGGCAGCCGCCCTGCATGCCGCAGGACCTGGCACGCGTGGCCTCTGCCAGCCCTCTGTGCTCTTCTTCCCTCCCTCCTACCCTCACTGCCTCCCCCCCTCCACCCATCTCTCCCTCTCTGCATGGGCAAGCCCACTCTGCCAGCAGCCCTCTGCACTCGGGGAGCACACGTGTGCACTGCCCCTGGGGCCTGACACACACTGACAGCTCAGGGTTTCTAACCTATGGCAGGACCCTTCCACCACCACCACACAGCCAGGACTTCAGGCAGGCGCTGGCCACAGTTGTCAAGGTTGCAACCCAGCCCCGTAGCGCCCATGCAAACACTACTGCGTCCAGCCATCCTACGGGCTGCGCATTCTACCCTGGACCTCAGGGGGAAAGGGGCTGTGCGAGAGGGAGGGAAGCGTGGGCACGACTCCCAGCCTGCAGAAGCAACAGCAGCAGCAGCAGCACCAAGAGGCTCTGCCTGGGCTCACGGCAACCTCACGTTGTGTCCCGGGGCTCTGGCAGCAGCACCAGGAGACAAACGCCAACTACACTGAGGGCCAGCTCACCCTGCGGGAGTTGCATCCCGCGACTCACCCTCGACGGCCTCTAACTGGAGGCTCTTCGGGCTGACAACAATGCCCAGGCTGGCAGCCCACTCTTGCAAAGCCCAGTGGGCCAGGGCCTCGGGTCTCCTATTGGTAAATCTGGTCACGTCCAGGTAGTGTGGGGCCGAGCCCGGCCTGAGGAAAGAGGCCAGGGGGAAGAGAGCTGAGCGCTGCTGGATCCAGGGGCATGGCTTGGGACCCGGCTGCCCCAGGAACCACCACCGCCAGCGCTCGGCCACCCTCTTGGGCCCAAGCGGCTGGCCTCCCAAGGAAAAGCACTGTGACAGTGGCAACCCATGCCGGCGGGGACCCGAGCGAGCCAGCACCGTGGCACCACTGCACCTATGGGTGCAAGCTGACACAAGGGGCCTGGGACGCCCTGCTGGCCGTGGTCCAGGTGGGGGTGGTGTTTGCGTTGCGTGGGCACGGCCAAGAGGTGGGCTCTGAAGCACAGCATCCCACGTCACCCCCGAGCCCCAAGGCCCTGGCTCCCTCACGCTTGGGCACGCACCAGGTCGAGCCAGAAGCAAGCCCAAGGAGCCTGGGCAACGCCAACAGTCCCACTTGAGCTGGCCGGGGACATGTCCATGCGCCCGACTCCGGCAGGACCCAGGAACACACACGCTAGGGCTTCCCGCGGCCACCTGGCCCTCTGCTCCGTGTGTGTGCCGCATGCCGGCCACACCAGCTACTCACTCGCGCAATGACATCATTCACCCACACTTTCCTGGGGCACTCACACACACACTGTTACGGGCTTCACTGCCTACTACTCGCACGCAACACGTGGAGATGGGACGGCACGGATACCCCACAAGGGGTCCTGATCCTCCGGTCCCTTGCGACACAGGGAAGGCCCCAGGGGGCTTCACCACTGCAGCTGACGGCCAGGGACGTGGCTCTCAGGGAGGCACACTGCCAAGAGCGCTCTGCAGACCAGCAGTGCCCCACCAGAGCAGTGGTGCCGTGCAGGGCTAGAACGGGGCCTTCCTGGCACACGGCCGGCCTTCCACAGCTCACCCCACGGGCCCTCCCCCGGCAACACAGACACACCCCACATTCCACTCAGGCCTGGCAGCCATGTCCAACAGCCACTGTCACATGCACACACTTACCCCGAGTCCACGTCGGTCCTGCCAGTGGGAATGGCCAGTGCTTTGTCATTATCTGGTGTGGGTGGTCCTACAAAGGGGGCGGTGGCGTCCACTGCAACGGAGGGGCAGGGGAACTCCCGTGAGACCAAAGCACGCGAGGGTCCCCAGCGTGCCAGCTCCGCAGCCAGGGGAGGGCCGTGGCCTCAGCTCACGCCACCGCCTGGGTGGGCAGCCGCCCTGCATGCCGCAGGACCTGGCACGCGTGGCCTCTGCCAGCCCTCTGTGCTCTTCTTCCCTCCCTCCTACCCTCACTGCCTCCCCCCCTCCACCCATCTCTCCCTCTCTGCATGGGCAAGCCCACTCTGCCAGCAGCCCTCTGCACTCGGGGAGCACACGTGTGCACTGCCCCTGGGGCCTGACACACACTGACAGCTCAGGGTTTCTAACCTATGGCAGGACCCTTCCACCACCACCACACAGCCAGGACTTCAGGCAGGCGCTGGCCACAGTTGTCAAGGTTGCAACCCAGCCCCGTAGCGCCCATGCAAACACTACTGCGTCCAGCCATCCTACGGGCTGCGCATTCTACCCTGGACCTCAGGGGGAAAGGGGCTGTGCGAGAGGGAGGGAAGCGTGGGCACGACTCCCAGCCTGCAGAAGCAACAGCAGCAGCAGCAGCACCAAGAGGCTCTGCCTGGGCTCACGGCAACCTCACGTTGTGTCCCGGGGCTCTGGCAGCAGCACCAGGAGACAAACGCCAACTACACTGAGGGCCAGCTCACCCTGCGGGAGTTGCATCCCGCGACTCACCCTCGACGGCCTCTAACTGGAGGCTCTTCGGGCTGACAACAATGCCCAGGCTGGCAGCCCACTCTTGCAAAGCCCAGTGGGCCAGGGCCTCGGGTCTCCTATTGGTAAATCTGGTCACGTCCAGGTAGTGTGGGGCCGAGCCCGGCCTGAGGAAAGAGGCCAGGGGGAAGAGAGCTGAGCGCTGCTGGATCCAGGGGCATGGCTTGGGACCCGGCTGCCCCAGGAACCACCACCGCCAGCGCTCGGCCACCCTCTTGGGCCCAAGCGGCTGGCCTCCCAAGGAAAAGCACTGTGACAGTGGCAACCCATGCCGGCGGGGACCCGAGCGAGCCAGCACCGTGGCACCACTGCACCTATGGGTGCAAGCTGACACAAGGGGCCTGGGACGCCCTGCTGGCCGTGGTCCAGGTGGGGGTGGTGTTTGCGTTGCGTGGGCACGGCCAAGAGGTGGGCTCTGAAGCACAGCATCCCACGTCACCCCCGAGCCCCAAGGCCCTGGCTCCCTCACGCTTGGGCACGCACCAGGTCGAGCCAGAAGCAAGCCCAAGGAGCCTGGGCAACGCCAACAGTCCCACTTGAGCTGGCCGGGGACATGTCCATGCGCCCGACTCCGGCAGGACCCAGGAACACACACGCTAGGGCTTCCCGCGGCCACCTGGCCCTCTGCTCCGTGTGCGTGCCGCATGCCGGCCACACCAGCTACTCACTCGCGCAATGACATCATTCACCCACACTTTCCTGGGGCACTCACACACACACTGTTACGGGCTTCACTGCCTACTACTCGCACGCAACACGTGGAGATGGGACGGCACGGATACCCCACAAGGGGTCCTGATCCTCCGGTCCCTTGCGACACAGGGAAGGCCCCAGGGGGCTTCACCACTGCAGCTGACGGCCAGGGACGTGGCTCTCAGGGAGGCACACTGCCAAGAGCGCTCTGCAGACCAGCAGTGCCCCACCAGAGCAGTGGTGCCGTGCAGGGCTAGAACGGGGCCTTCCTGGCACACGGCCGGCCTTCCACAGCTCACCCCACGGGCCCTCCCCCGGCAACACAGACACACCCCACATTCCACTCAGGCCTGGCAGCCATGTCCAACAGCCACTGTCACACGCACACACTTACCCCGAGTCCACGTCGGTCCTGCCAGTGGGAATGGCCAGTGCTTTGTCATTATCTGGTGTGGGTGGTCCTACAAAGGGGGCGGTGGCGTCCACTGCAACGGAGGGGCAGGGGAACTCCCGTGAGACCAAAGCACGCGAGGGTCCCCAGCGTGCCAGCTCCGCAGCCAGGGGAGGGCCGTGGCCTCAGCTCACGCCACCGCCTGGGTGGGCAGCCGCCCTGCATGCCGCAGGACCTGGCACGCGTGGCCTCTGCCAGCCCTCTGTGCTCTTCTTCCCTCCCTCCTACCCTCACTGCCTCCCCCCCTCCACCCATCTCTCCCTCTCTGCATGGGCAAGCCCACTCTGCCAGCAGCCCTCTGCACTCGGGGAGCACACGTGTGCACTGCCCCTGGGGCCTGACACACACTGACAGCTCAGGGTTTCTAACCTATGGCAGGACCCTTCCACCACCACCACACAGCCAGGACTTCAGGCAGGCGCTGGCCACAGTTGTCAAGGTTGCAACCCAGCCCCGTAGCGCCCATGCAAACACTACTGCGTCCAGCCATCCTACGGGCTGCGCATTCTACCCTGGACCTCAGGGGGAAAGGGGCTGTGCGAGAGGGAGGGAAGCGTGGGCACGACTCCCAGCCTGCAGAAGCAACAGCAGCAGCAGCAGCACCAAGAGGCTCTGCCTGGGCTCACGGCAACCTCACGTTGTGTCCCGGGGCTCTGGCAGCAGCACCAGGAGACAAACGCCAACTACACTGAGGGCCAGCTCACCCTGCGGGAGTTGCATCCCGCGACTCACCCTCGACGGCCTCTAACTGGAGGCTCTTCGGGCTGACAACAATGCCCAGGCTGGCAGCCCACTCTTGCAAAGCCCAGTGGGCCAGGGCCTCGGGTCTCCTATTGGTAAATCTGGTCACGTCCAGGTAGTGTGGGGCCGAGCCCGGCCTGAGGAAAGAGGCCAGGGGGAAGAGAGCTGAGCGCTGCTGGATCCAGGGGCATGGCTTGGGACCCGGCTGCCCCAGGAACCACCACCGCCAGCGCTCGGCCACCCTCTTGGGCCCAAGCGGCTGGCCTACCAAGGATAAACACTGTGACAGTGGCAACCCATGCCAGCGGGGACCCGAGCGAGCCAGCACCGTGGCACCACTGCACCTATGGGCGCAAGCTGACACAAGGGGCCTGGGACGCCCTGCTGGCCGTGGTCCAGGTGGGGGTGGTGTTTGCGTTGCGTGGGCACGGCCAAGAGGTGGGCTCTGAAGCACAGCATCCCACGTCACCCCCGAGCCCCAAGGCCCTGGCTCCCTCACGCTTGGGCACGCACCAGGTCGAGCCAGAAGCAAGCCCAAGGAGCCTGGGCAACGCCAACAGTCCCACTTGAGCTGGCCGGGGACATGTCCATGCGCCCGACTCCGGCAGGACCCAGGAACACACACGCTAGGGCTTCCCGCGGCCACCTGGCCCTCTGCTCCGTGTGCGTGCCGCATGCCGGCCACACCAGCTACTCACTCGCGCAATGACATCATTCACCCACACTTTCCCGGGGCACTCACACACACACTGTTACGGGCTTCACTGCCTACTACTCGCACGCAACACGTGGAGATGGGACGGCACGGATACCCCACAAGGGGTCCTGATCCTCCGGTCCCTTGCGACACAGGGAAGGCCCCAGGGGGCTTCACCACTGCAGCTGACGGCCAGGGACGTGGCTCTCAGGGAGGCACACTGCCAAGAGCGCTCTGCAGACCAGCAGTGCCCCACCAGAGCAGTGGTGCCGTGCAGGGCTAGAACGGGGCCTTCCTGGCACACGGCCGGCCTTCCACAGCTCACCCCACGGCCCCTCCCCCGGCAACACAGACACACCCCACATTCCACTCAGGCCTGGCAGCCATGTCCAACAGCCACTGTCACACGCACACACTTACCCCGAGTCCACGTCGGTCCTGCCAGTGGGAATGGCCAGTGCTTTGTCATTATCTGGTGTGGGTGGTCCTACAAAGGGGGCGGTGGCGTCCACTGCAACGGAGGGGCAGGGGAACTCCCGTGAGACCAAAGCACGCGAGGGTCCCCAGCGTGCCAGCTCCGCAGCCAGGGGAGGGCCGTGGCCTCAGCTCACGCCACCGCCTGGGTGGGCAGCCGCCCTGCATGCCGCAGGACCTGGCACGCGTGGCCTCTGCCAGCCCTCTGTGCTCTTCTTCCCTCCCTCCTACCCTCACTGCCTCCCCCCCTCCACCCATCTCTCCCTCTCTGCATGGGCAAGCCCACTCTGCCAGCAGCCCTCTGCACTCGGGGAGCACACGTGTGCACTGCCCCTGGGGCCTGACACACACTGACAGCTCAGGGTTTCTAACCTATGGCAGGACCCTTCCACCACCACCACACAGCCAGGACTTCAGGCAGGCGCTGGCCACAGTTGTCAAGGTTGCAACCCAGCCCCGTAGCGCCCATGCAAACACTACTGCGTCCAGCCATCCTACGGGCTGCGCATTCTACCCTGGACCTCAGGGGGAAAGGGGCTGTGCGAGAGGGAGGGAAGCGTGGGCACGACTCCCAGCCTGCAGAAGCAACAGCAGCAGCAGCAGCACCAAGAGGCTCTGCCTGGGCTCACGGCAACCTCACGTTGTGTCCCGGGGCTCTGGCAGCAGCACCAGGAGACAAACGCCAACTACACTGAGGGCCAGCTCACCCTGCGGGAGTTGCATCCCGCGACTCACCCTCGACGGCCTCTAACTGGAGGCTCTTCGGGCTGACAACAATGCCCAGGCTGGCAGCCCACTCTTGCAAAGCCCAGTGGGCCAGGGCCTCGGGTCTCCTATTGGTAAATCTGGTCACGTCCAGGTAGTGTGGGGCCGAGCCCGGCCTGAGGAAAGAGGCCAGGGGGAAGAGAGCTGAGCGCTGCTGGATCCAGGGGCATGGCTTGGGACCCGGCTGCCCCAGGAACCACCACCGCCAGCGCTCGGCCACCCTCTTGGGCCCAAGCGGCCGGCCTCCCAAGGCAAAGCACTGTGACAGTGGCAACCCATGCCAGCGGGGACCCGAGCGAGCCAGCACCGTGGCACCACTGCACCTATGGGTGCAAGCTGACACAAGGGGCCTGGGACGCCCTGCTGGCCGTGGTCCAGGTGGGGGTGGTGTTTGCGTTGCGTGGGCACGGCCAAGAGGTGGGCTCTGAAGCACAGCATCCCACGTCACCCCCGAGCCCCAAGGCCCTGGCTCCCTCACGCTTGGGCACGCACCAGGTCGAGCCAGAAGCAAGCCCAAGGAGCCTGGGCAACGCCAACAGTCCCACTTGAGCTGGCCGGGGACATGCCCATGCGCCCGACTCCGGCAGGACCCAGGAACACACACGCTAGGGCTTCCCGCGGCCACCTGGCCCTCTGCTCCGTGTGCGTGCCGCATGCCGGCCACACCAGCTACTCACTCGCGCAATGACATCATTCACCCACACTTTCCCGGGGCACTCACACACACACTATTACGGGCTTCAGTGCCTACTACTCGCACGCAACACGTGGAGATGGGACGGCACGGATACCCCACAAGGGGTCCTGATCCTCCGGTCCCTTGCGACACAGGGAAGGCCCCAGGGGGCTTCACCACTGCAGCTGACGGCCAGGGACGCGGCTCTCAGGGAGGCACACTGCCAAGAGCGCTCTGCAGACCAGCAGTGCCCCACCAGAGCAGTGGTGCCGTGCAGGGCTAGAACGGGGCCTTCCTGGCACACGGCCGGCCTTCCACAGCTCACCCCACAGTCCACTCAGGCCTGGCAGCCATGTCCAACAGCCACTGTCACACGCACACACTTACCCCGAGTCCACGTCGGTCCTGCCAGTGGGAATGGCCAGTGCTTTGTCATTATCTGGGTGGGTGGTCCTACAAAGGGGGCGGTGGCGTCCACTGCAACGGAGGGGCAGGGGAACTCCCGTGAGACCAAAGCACGCGAGGGTCCCCAGCGTGCCAGCTCCGCAGCCAGGGGAGGGCCGTGGCCTCAGCTCACGCCACCGCCTGGGTGGGCAGCCGCCCTGCATGCCGCAGGACCTGGCACGCGTGGCCTCTGCCAGCCCTCTGTGCTCTTCTTCCCTCCCTCCTACCCTCACTGCCTCCCCCCCTCCACCCATCTCTCCCTCTCTGCATGGGCAAGCCCACTCTGCCAGCAGCCCTCTGCCCTCGGGGAGCACACGTGTGCACTGCCCCTGGGGCCTGACACACACTGACAGCTCAGGGTTTCTAACCTATGGCAGGACCCTTCCACCACCACCACACAGCCAGGACTTCAGGCAGGCGCTGGCCACAGTTGTCAAGGTTGCAACCCAGCCCCGTAGCGCCCATGCAAACACTACTGCGTCCAGCCATCCTACGGGCTGCGCATTCTACCCTGGACCTCAGGGGGAAAGGGGCTGTGCGAGAGGGAGGGAAGCGTGGGCACGACTCCCAGCCTGCAGAAGCAACAGCAGCAGCAGCAGCACCAAGAGGCTCTGCCTGGGCTCACGGCAACCTCACGTTGTGTCCCGGGGCTCTGGCAGCAGCACCAGGAGACAAACGCCAACTACACTGAGGGCCAGCTCACCCTGCGGGAGTTGCATCCCGCGACTCACCCTCGACGGCCTCTAACTGGAGGAACTTCGGGCTGACGAAAATGCCCAGGCTGGCAGCCCACTCTTGCAAAGCCAGGTGGGCCAGGGCCTCGGGTCTCCTATTGGTAAATCTGGTCACGTCCAGGTAGTGTGGGGCCGAGCCCGGCCTGAGGAAAGAGGCCAGGGGGAAGAGAGCTGAGCGCTGCTGGATCCAGGGGCATGGCTTGGGACCCGGCTGCCCCAGGAACCACCACCGCCAGCGCTCGGCCACCCTCTTGGGCCCAAGCGGCCGGCCTCCCAAGGAAAAGCACTGTGACAGTGGCAACCCATGCCAGCGGGGACCCGAGCGAGCCAGCACCGTGGCACCACTGCACCTATGGGTGCAAGCTGACACAAGGGGCCTGGGACACCCTGCTGGCCGTGGTCCAGGTGGGGGTGGTGTTTGCGTTGCGTGGGCACGGCCAAGAGGTGGGCTCTGAAGCACAGCATCCCACGTCACCCCCGAGCCCCAAGGCCCTGGCTCCCTCACGCTTGGGCACGCACCAGGTCGAGCCAGAAGCAAGCCCAAGGAGCCTGGGCAACGCCAACAGTCCCACTTGAGCTGGCCGGGGACATGCCCATGCGCCCGACTCCGGCAGGACCCAGGAACACACACGCTAGGGCTTCCCGCGGCCACCTGGCCCTCTGCTCCGTGTGCATGCCGCATGCCGGCCACACCAGCTACTCACTCGCGCAATGACATCATTCACCCACACTTTCCCGGGGCACTCACACACACTATTACGGGCTTCAGTGCCTACTACTCGCACGCAACACGTGGAGATGGGACGGCACGGATACCCCACAAGGGGTCCTGATCCTCCGGTCCCTTGCGACACAGGGAAGGCCCCAGGGGGCTTCACCACTGCAGCTGACGGCCAGGGACGCGGCTCTCAGGGAGGCACACTGCCAAGAGCGCTCTGCAGACCAGCAGTGCCCCACCAGAGCAGTGGTGCCGTGCAGGGCTAGAACGGGGCCTTCCTGGCACACGGCCGGCCTTCCACAGCTCACCCCACGGCCCCTCCCCCGGCAACACAGACACACCCCACATTCCACTCAGGCCTGGCAGCCATGTCCAACAGCCACTGTCACACGCACACACTTACCCCGAGTCCACGTCGGTCCTGCCAGTGGGAATGGCCAGTGCTTTGTCATTATCTGGGGTGGGTGGTCCTACAAAGGGGGCGGTGGCGTCCACTGCAACGGAGGGGCAGGGGAACTCCCGTGAGACCAAAGCACGCGAGGGTCCCCAGCGTGCCAGCTCCGCAGCCAGGGGAGGGCCGTGGCCTCAGCTCACGCCACCGCCTGGGTGGGCAGCCGCCCTGCATGCCGCAGGACCTGGCACGCGTGGCCTCTGCCAGCCCTCTGTGCTCTTCTTCCCTCCCTCCTACCCTCACTGCCTCCCCCCCTCCACCCATCTCTCCCTCTCTGCATGGGCAAGCCCACTCTGCCAGCAGCCCTCTGCCCTCGGGGAGCACACGTGTGCACTGCCCCTGGGGCCTGACACACACTGACAGCTCAGGGTTTCTAACCTATGGCAGGACCCTTCCACCACCACCACACAGCCAGGACTTCAGGCAGGCGCTGGCCACAGTTGTCAAGGTTGCAACCCAGCCCCGTAGCGCCCATGCAAACACTACTGCGTCCAGCCATCCTACGGGCTGCGCATTCTACCCTGGACCTCAGGGGGAAAGGGGCTGTGCGAGAGGGAGGGAAGCGTGGGCACGACTCCCAGCCTGCAGAAGCAACAGCAGCAGCAGCAGCACCAAGAGGCTCTGCCTGGGCTCACGGCAACCTCACGTTGTGTCCCGGGGCTCTGGCAGCAGCACCAGGAGACAAACGCCAACTACACTGAGGGCCAGCTCACCCTGCGGGAGTTGCATCCCGCGACTCACCCTCGACGGCCTCTAACTGGAGGAACTTCGGGCTGACGAAAATGCCCAGGCTGGCAGCCCACTCTTGCAAAGCCCAGTGGGCCAGGGCCTCGGGTCTCCTATTGGTAAATCTGGTCACGTCCAGGTAGTGTGGGGCCGAGCCCGGCCTGAGGAAAGAGGCCAGGGGGAAGAGAGCTGAGCGCTGCTGGATCCAGGGGCATGGCTTGGGACCCGGCTGCCCCAGGAACCACCACCGCCAGCGCTCGGCCACCCTCTTGGGCCCAAGCGGCCGGCCTCCCAAGGAAAAGCACTGTGACAGTGGCAACCCATGCCAGCGGGGACCCGAGCGAGCCAGCACCGTGGCACCACTGCACCTATGGGTGCAAGCTGACACAAGGGGCCTGGGACACCCTGCTGGCCGTGGTCCAGGTGGGGGTGGTGTTTGCGTTGCGTGGGCACGGCCAAGAGGTGGGCTCTGAAGCACAGCATCCCACGTCACCCCCGAGCCCCAAGGCCCTGGCTCCCTCACGCTTGGGCACGCACCAGGTCGAGCCAGAAGCAAGCCCAAGGAGCCTGGGCAACGCCAACAGTCCCACTTGAGCTGGCCGGGGACATGCCCATGCGCCCGACTCCGGCAGGACCCAGGAACTCACACGCTAGGGCTTCCCGCGGCCACCTGGCCCTCTGCTCCGTGTGCATGCCGCATGCCGGCCACACCAGCTACTCACTCGCGCAATGACATCATTCACCCACACTTTCCCGGGGCACTCACACACACACTATTACGGGCTTCACTGCCTACTACTCGCACGCAACACGTGGAGATGGGACGGCACGGATACCCCACAAGGGGTCCTGATCCTCCGGTCCCTTGCGACACAGGGAAGGCCCCAGGGGGCTTCACCACTGCAGCTGACGGCCAGGGACGCGGCTCTCAGGGAGGCACACTGCCAAGAGCGCTCTGCAGACCAGCAGTGCCCCACCAGAGCAGTGGTGCCGTGCAGGGCTAGAACGGGGCCTTCCTGGCACACGGCCGGCCTTCCACAGCTCACCCCACGGCCCCTCCCCCGGCAACACAGACACACCCCACATTCCACTCAGGCCTGGCAGCCATGTCCAACAGCCACTGTCACACGCACACACTTACCCCGAGTCCACGTCGGTCCTGCCAGTGGGAATGGCCAGTGCTTTGTCATTATCTGGGGTGGGTGGTCCTACAAAGGGGGCGGTGGCGTCCACTGCAACGGAGGGGCAGGGGAACTCCCGTGAGACCAAAGCACGCGAGGGTCCCCAGCGTGCCAGCTCCGCAGCCAGGGGAGGGCCGTGGCCTCAGCTCACGCCACCGCCTGGGTGGGCAGCCGCCCTGCATGCCGCAGGACCTGGCACGCGTGGCCTCTGCCAGCCCTCTGTGCTCTCCTTCCCTCCCTCCTACCCTCACTGCCTCCCCCCCTCCACCCATCTCTCCCTCTCTGCATGGGCAAGCCCACTCTGCCAGCAGCCCTCTGCCCTCGGGGAGCACACGTGTGCACTGCCCCTGGGGCCTGACACACACTGAGAGCTCAGGGTTTCTAACCTATGGCAGGACCCTTCCACCACCACCACACAGCCAGGACTTCAGGCAGGCGCTGGCCACAGTTGTCAAGGTTGCAACCCAGCCCCGTAGCGCCCATGCAAACACTACTGCGTCCAGCCATCCTACGGGCTGCGCATTCTACCCTGGACCTCAGGGGGAAAGGGGCTGTGCGAGAGGGAGGGAAGCGTGGGCACGACTCCCAGCCTGCAGAAGCAACAGCAGCAGCAGCAGCACCAAGAGGCTCTGCCTGGGCTCACGGCAACCTCACGTTGTGTCCCGGGGCTCTGGCAGCAGCACCAGGAGACAAACGCCAACTACACTGAGGGCCAGCTCACCCTGCGGGAGTTGCATCCCGCGACTCACCCTCGACGGCCTCTAACTGGAGGAACTTCGGGCTGACGACAATGTTCAGGCTGGCAGCCCACTCTTGCAAAGCCCAGTGGGCCAGGGCCTCGGGTCTCCTATGGGTAAATCTGGTCACGTCCAGGTAGTGTGGGGCCGAGCCCGGCCTGAGGAAAGAGGCCAGGGGGAAGAGAGCTGAGCGCTGCTGGATCCAGGGGCATGGCTTGGGACCCGGCTGCCCCAGGAACCACCACCGCCAGCGCTCGGCCGCCCTCTTGGGCCCAAGCGGCCGGCCTCCCAAGGAAAAGCACTGTGACAGTGGCAACCCATGCCAGCGGGGACCCGAGCGAGCCAGCACCCGTGGCACCACTGCACCTATGGGTGCAAGCTGACACAAGGGGCCTGGGACACCCTGCTGGCCGTGGTCCAGGTGGGGGTGGTGTTTGCGTTGCGTGGGCACGGCCAAGAGGTAGGCTCTGAAGCACAGCATCCCACGTCACCCCCGAGCCCCAAGGCCCTGGCTCCCTCACGCTTGGGCACGCACCAGGTCGAGCCAGAAGCAAGCCCAAGGAGCCTGGGCAACGCCAACAGTCCCACTTGAGCTGGCCGGGGACATGCCCATGCGCCCGACTCCGGCAGGACCCAGGAACACACACGCTAGGGCTTCCCGCGGCCACCTGGCCCTCTGCTCCGTGTGCATGCCGCATGCCGGCCACACCAGCTACTCACTCGCGCAATGACATCATTCACCCACACTTTCCCGGGGCACTCACACACACACTATTACGGGCTTCACTGCCTATTACTCGCACGCAACACGTGGAGATGGGACGGCACGGATACCCCACAAGGGGTCCTGATCCTCCGGTCCCTTGCGACACAGGGAAGGCCCCAGGGGGCTTCACCACTGCAGCTGACGGCCAGGGACGCGGCTCTCAGGGAGGCACACTGCCAAGAGCGCTCTGCAGACCAGCAGTGCCCCACCAGAGCAGTGGTGCCGTGCAGGGCTAGAACGGGGCCTTCCTGGCACACGGCCGGCCTTCCACAGCTCACCCCACGGCCCCTCCCCCGGCAACACAGACACACCCCACATTCCACTCAGGCCTGGCAGCCATGTCCAACAGCCACTGTCACACGCACACACTTACCCCGAGTCCACGTCGGTCCTGCCAGTGGGAATGGCCAGTGCTTTGTCATTATCTGGGGTGGGTGGTCCTACAAAGGGGGCGGTGGCGTCCACTGCAACGGAGGGGCAGGGGAACTCCCGTGAGACCAAAGCACGCGAGGGTCCCCAGCGTGCCAGCTCCGCAGCCAGGGGAGGGCCGTGGCCTCAGCTCACGCCACCGCCTGGGTGGGCAGCCGCCCTGCATGCCGCAGGACCTGGCACGCGTGGCCTCTGCCAGCCCTCTGTGCTCTTCTTCCCTCCCTCCCACTCTCACTGCCTCCCCCCCTCCACCCATCTCTCCCTCTCTGCATGGGCAAGCCCACTCTGCCAGCAGCCCTCTGCCCTCGGGGAGCACACGTGTGCACTGCCCCTGGGGCCTGACACACACTGAGAGCTCAGGGTTTCTAACCTATGGCAGGACCCTTCCACCACCACCACACAGCCAGGACTTCAGGCAGGCGCTGGCCACAGTTGTCAAGGTTGCAACCCAGCCCCGTAGCGCCCATGCAAACACTACTGCGTCCAGCCATCCTACGGGCTGCGCATTCTACCCTGGACCTCAGGGGGAAAGGGGCTGGGCGAGAGGGAGGGAAGCGTGGGCACGACTCCCAGCCTGCAGAAGCAACAGCAGCAGCAGCAGCACCAAGAGGCTCTGCCTGGGCTCACGGCAACCTCACGTTGTGTCCCGGGGCTCTGGCAGCAGCACCAGGAGACAAACGCCAACTACACTGAGGGCCAGCTCACCCTGCGGGAGTTGCATCCCGCGACTCACCCTCGACGGCCTCTAACTGGAGGAACTTCGGGCTGATGACAATGCCCAGGCTGGTAGCCCACTCTTGCAAAGCCCAGTGGGCCAGGGCCTCGGGTCTCCTATGGGTAAATCTGGTCACGTCCAGGTAGTGTGGGGCCGAGCCCGGCCTGAGGAAAGAGGCCAGGGGGAAGAGAGCTGAGCGCTGCTGGATCCAGGGGCATGGCTTGGGACCCGGCTGCCCCAGGAACCACCACCGCCAGCGCTCGGCCGCCCTCTTGGGCCCAAGCGGCCGGCCTCCCAAGGAAAAACACTGTGACAGTGGCAACCCATGCCAGCGGGGACCCGAGCGAGCCAGCACCGTGGCACCACTGCACCTATGGGTGCAAGCTGACACAAGGGGCCTGGGACACCCTGCTGGCCGTGGTCCAGGTGGGGGTGGTGTTTGCGTTGCGTGGGCACGGCCAAGAGGTAGGCTCTGAAGCACAGCATCCCACGTCACCCCCGAGCCCCAAGGCCCTGGCTCCCTCACGCTTGGGCACGCACCAGGTCGAGCCAGAAGCAAGCCCAAGGAGCCTGGGCAACGCCAACAGTCCCACTTGAGCTGGCCGGGGACATGCCCATGCGCCCGACTCCGGCAGGACCCAGGAACACACACGCTAGGGCTTCCCGCGGCCACCTGGCCCTCTGCTCCGTGTGCATGCCGCATGCCGGCCACACCAGCTACTCACTCGCGCAATGACATCATTCACCCACACTTTCCCGGGGCACTCACACACACACTATTACGGGCTTCACTGCCTATTACTCGCACGCAACACGTGGAGATGGGACGGCACGGATACCCCACAAGGGGTCCTGATCCTCCGGTCCCTTGCGACACAGGGAAGGCCCCAGGGGGCTTCACCACTGCAGCTGACGGCCAGGGACGCGGCTCTCAGGGAGGCACACTGCCAAGAGCGCTCTGCAGACCAGCAGTGCCCCACCAGAGCAGTGGTGCCGTGCAGGGCTAGAACGGGGCCTTCCTGGCACACGGCCGGCCTTCCACAGCTCACCCCACGGCCCCTCCCCCGGCAACACAGACACACCCCACATTCCACTCAGGCCTGGCAGCCATGTCCAACAGCCACTGTCACACGCACACACTTACCCCGAGTCCACGTCGGTCCTGCCAGTGGGAATGGCCAGTGCTTTGTCATTATCTGGGGTGGGTGGTCCTACAAAGGGGGCGGTGGCGTCCACTGCAACGGAGGGGCAGGGGAACTCCCGTGAGACCAAAGCACGCGAGGGTCCCCAGCGTGCCAGCTCCGCAGCCAGGGGAGGGCCGTGGCCTCAGCTCACGCCACCGCCTGGGTGGGCAGCCGCCCTGCATGCCGCAGGACCTGGCACGCGTGGCCTCTGCCAGCCCTCTGTGCTCTCCTTCCCTCCCTCCTACCCTCACTGCCTCCCCCCCTCCACCCATCTCTCCCTCTCTGCATGGGCAAGCCCACTCTGCCAGCAGCCCTCTGCCCTCGGGGAGCACACGTGTGCACTGCCCCTGGGGCCTGACACACACTGAGAGCTCAGGGTTTCTAACCTATGGCAGGACCCTTCCACCACCACCACACAGCCAGGACTTCAGGCAGGCGCTGGCCACAGTTGTCAAGGTTGCAACCCAGCCCCGTAGCGCCCATGCAAACACTACTGCGTCCAGCCATCCTACGGGCTGCGCATTCTACCCTGGACCTCAGGGGGAAAGGGGCTGGGCGAGAGGGAGGGAAGCGTGGGCACGACTCCCAGCCTGCAGAAGCAACAGCAGCAGCAGCAGCACCAAGAGGCTCTGCCTGGGCTCACGGCAACCTCACGTTGTGTCCCGGGGCTCTGGCAGCAGCACCAGGAGACAAACGCCAACTACACTGAGGGCCAGCTCACCCTGCGGGAGTTGCATCCCGCGACTCACCCTCGACGGCCTCTAACTGGAGGAACTTCGGGCTGACGACAATGTTCAGGCTGGCAGCCCACTCTTGCAAAGCCCAGTGGGCCAGGGCCTCGGGTCTCCTATGGGTAAATCTGGTCACGTCCAGGTAGTGTGGGGCCGAGCCCGGCCTGAGGAAAGAGGCCAGGGGGAAGAGAGCTGAGCGCTGCTGGATCCAGGGGCATGGCTTGGGACCCGGCTGCCCCAGGAACCACCACCGCCAGCGCTCGGCCGCCCTCTTGGGCCCAAGCGGCCGGCCTCCCAAGGAAAAACACTGTGACAGTGGCAACCCATGCCAGCGGGGACCCGAGCGAGCCAGCACCGTGGCACCACTGCACCTATGGGTGCAAGCTGACACAAGGGGCCTGGGACACCCTGCTGGCCGTGGTCCAGGTGGGGGTGGTGTTTGCGTTGCGTGGGCACGGCCAAGAGGTAGGCTCTGAAGCACAGCATCCCACGTCACCCCCGAGCCCCAAGGCCCTGGCTCCCTCACGCTTGGGCACGCACCAGGTCGAGCCAGAAGCAAGCCCAAGGAGCCTGGGCAACGCCAACAGTCCCACTTGAGCTGGCCGGGGACATGCCCATGCGCCCGACTCCGGCAGGACCCAGGAACACACACGCTAGGGCTTCCCGCGGCCACCTGGCCCTCTGCTCCGTGTGCATGCCGCATGCCGGCCACACCAGCTACTCACTCGCGCAATGACATCATTCACCCACACTTTCCCGGGGCACTCACACACACACTATTACGGGCTTCACTGCCTATTACTCGCACGCAACACGTGGAGATGGGACGGCACGGATACCCCACAAGGGGTCCTGATCCTCCGGTCCCTTGCGACACAGGGAAGGCCCCAGGGGGCTTCACCACTGCAGCTGACGGCCAGGGACGCGGCTCTCAGGGAGGCACACTGCCAAGAGCGCTCTGCAGACCAGCAGTGCCCCACCAGAGCAGTGGTGCCGTGCAGGGCTAGAACGGGGCCTTCCTGGCACACGGCCGGCCTTCCACAGCTCACCCCACGGCCCCTCCCCCGGCAACACAGACACACCCCACATTCCACTCAGGCCTGGCAGCCATGTCCAACAGCCACTGTCACACGCACACACTTACCCCGAGTCCACGTCGGTCCTGCCAGTGGGAATGGCCAGTGCTTTGTCATTATCTGGGGTGGGTGGTCCTACAAAGGGGGCGGTGGCGTCCACTGCAACGGAGGGGCAGGGGAACTCCCGTGAGACCAAAGCACGCGAGGGTCCCCAGCGTGCCAGCTCCGCAGCCAGGGGAGGGCCGTGGCCTCAGCTCACGCCACCGCCTGGGTGGGCAGCCGCCCTGCATGCCGCAGGACCTGGCACGCGTGGCCTCTGCCAGCCCTCTGTGCTCTCCTTCCCTCCCTCCCACCCTCACTGCCTCCCCCCCTCCACCCATCTCTCCCTCTCTGCATGGGCAAGCCCACTCTGCCAGCAGCCCTCTGCCCTCGGGGAGCACACGTGTGCACTGCCCCTGGGGCCTGACACACACTGAGAGCTCAGGGTTTCTAACCTATGGCAGGACCCTTCCACCACCACCACACAGCCAGGACTTCAGGCAGGCGCTGGCCACAGTTGTCAAGGTTGCAACCCAGCCCCGTAGCGCCCATGCAAACACTACTGCGTCCAGCCATCCTACGGGCTGCGCATTCTACCCTGGACCTCAGGGGGAAAGGGGCTGGGCGAGAGGGAGGGAAGCGTGGGCACGACTCCCAGCCTGCAGAAGCAACAGCAGCAGCAGCAGCACCAAGAGGCTCTGCCTGGGCTCACGGCAACCTCACGTTGTGTCCCGGGGCTCTGGCAGCAGCACCAGGAGACAAACGCCAACTACACTGAGGGCCAGCTCACCCTGCGGGAGTTGCATCCCGCGACTCACCCTCGACGGCCTCTAACTGGAGGAACTTCGGGCTGACGACAATGTTCAGGCTGGCAGCCCACTCTTGCAAAGCCCAGTGGGCCAGGGCCTCGGGTCTCCTATGGGTAAATCTGGTCACGTCCAGGTAGTGTGGGGCCGAGCCCGGCCTGAGGAAAGAGGCCAGGGGGAAGAGAGCTGAGCGCTGCTGGATCCAGGGGCATGGCTTGGGACCCGGCTGCCCCAGGAACCACCACCGCCAGCGCTCGGCCGCCCTCTTGGGCCCAAGCGGCCGGCCTCCCAAGGAAAAACACTGTGACAGTGGCAACCCATGCCAGCGGGGACCCGAGCGAGCCAGCACCGTGGCACCACTGCACCTATGGGTGCAAGCTGACACAAGGGGCCTGGGACACCCTGCTGGCCGTGGTCCAGGTGGGGGTGGTGTTTGCGTTGCGTGGGCACGGCCAAGAGGTAGGCTCTGAAGCACAGCATCCCACGTCACCCCCGAGCCCCAAGGCCCTGGCTCCCTCACGCTTGGGCACGCACCAGGTCGAGCCAGAAGCAAGCCCAAGGAGCCTGGGCAACGCCAACAGTCCCACTTGAGCTGGCCGGGGACATGCCCATGCGCCCGACTCCGGCAGGACCCAGGAACACACACGCTAGGGCTTCCCGCGGCCACCTGGCCCTCTGCTCCGTGTGCGTGCCGCATGCCGGCCACACCAGCTACTCACTCGCGCAATGACATCATTCACCCACACTTTCCCGGGGCACTCACACACACACTATTACGGGCTTCACTGCCTATTACTCGCACGCAACACGTGGAGATGGGACGGCACGGATACCCCACAAGGGGTCCTGATCCTCCGGTCCCTTGCGACACAGGGAAGGCCCCAGGGGGCTTCACCACTGCAGCTGACGGCCAGGGACGCGGCTCTCAGGGAGGCACACTGCCAAGAGCGCTCTGCAGACCAGCAGTGCCCCACCAGAGCAGTGGTGCCGTGCAGGGCTAGAACGGGGCCTTCCTGGCACACGGCCGGCCTTCCACAGCTCACCCCACGGCCCCTCCCCCGGCAACACAGACACACCCCACATTCCACTCAGGCCTGGCAGCCATGTCCAACAGCCACTGTCACACGCACACACTTACCCCGAGTCCACGTCGGTCCTGCCAGTGGGAATGGCCAGTGCTTTGTCATTATCTGGGGTGGGTGGTCCTACAAAGGGGGCGGTGGCGTCCACTGCAACGGAGGGGCAGGGGAACTCCCGTGAGACCAAAGCACGCGAGGGTCCCCAGCGTGCCAGCTCCGCAGCCAGGGGAGGGCCGTGGCCTCAGCTCACGCCACCGCCTGGGTGGGCAGCCGCCCTGCATGCCGCAGGACCTGGCACGCGTGGCCTCTGCCAGCCCTCTGTGCTCTCCTTCCCTCCCTCCCACCCTCACTGCCTCCCCCCCTCCACCCATCTCTCCCTCTCTGCATGGGCAAGCCCACTCTGCCAGCAGCCCTCTGCCCTCGGGGAGCACACGTGTGCACTGCCCCTGGGGCCTGACACACACTGAGAGCTCAGGGTTTCTAACCTATGGCAGGACCCTTCCACCACCACCACACAGCCAGGACTTCAGGCAGGCGCTGGCCACAGTTGTCAAGGTTGCAACCCAGCCCCGTAGCGCCCATGCAAACACTACTGCGTCCAGCCATCCTACGGGCTGCGCATTCTACCCTGGACCTCAGGGGGAAAGGGGCTGGGCGAGAGGGAGGGAAGCGTGGGCACGACTCCCAGCCTGCAGAAGCAACAGCAGCAGCAGCAGCACCAAGAGGCTCTGCCTGGGCTCACGGCAACCTCACGTTGTGTCCCGGGGCTCTGGCAGCAGCACCAGGAGACAAACGCCAACTACACTGAGGGCCAGCTCACCCTGCGGGAGTTGCATCCCGCGACTCACCCTCGACGGCCTCTAACTGGAGGAACTTCGGGCTGACGACAATGTTCAGGCTGGCAGCCCACTCTTGCAAAGCCCAGTGGGCCAGGGCCTCGGGTCTCCTATGGGTAAATCTGGTCACGTCCAGGTAGTGTGGGGCCGAGCCCGGCCTGAGGAAAGAGGCCAGGGGGAAGAGAGCTGAGCGCTGCTGGATCCAGGGGCATGGCTTGGGACCCGGCTGCCCCAGGAACCACCACCGCCAGCGCTCGGCCGCCCTCTTGGGCCCAAGCGGCCGGCCTCCCAAGGAAAAACACTGTGACAGTGGCAACCCATGCCAGCGGGGACCCGAGCGAGCCAGCACCGTGGCACCACTGCACCTATGGGTGCAAGCTGACACAAGGGGCCTGGGACACCCTGCTGGCCGTGGTCCAGGTGGGGGTGGTGTTTGCGTTGCGTGGGCACGGCCAAGAGGTAGGCTCTGAAGCACAGCATCCCACGTCACCCCCGAGCCCCAAGGCCCTGGCTCCCTCACGCTTGGGCACGCACCAGGTCGAGCCAGAAGCAAGCCCAAGGAGCCTGGGCAACGCCAACAGTCCCACTTGAGCTGGCCGGGGACATGCCCATGCGCCCGACTCCGGCAGGACCCAGGAACACACACGCTAGGGCTTCCCGCGGCCACCTGGCCCTCTGCTCCGTGTGCATGCCGCATGCCGGCCACACCAGCTACTCACTCGCGCAATGACATCATTCACCCACACTTTCCCGGGGCACTCACACACACACTATTACGGGCTTCACTGCCTATTACTCGCACGCAACACGTGGAGATGGGACGGCACGGATACCCCACAAGGGGTCCTGATCCTCCGGTCCCTTGCGACACAGGGAAGGCCCCAGGGGGCTTCACCACCGCAGCTGACGGCCAGGGACGCGGCTCTCAGGGAGGCACACTGCCAAGAGCGCTCTGCAGACCAGCAGTGCCCCACCAGAGCAGTGGTGCCGTGCAGGGCTAGAACGGGGCCTTCCTGGCACACGGCCGGCCTTCCACAGCTCACCCCACGGCCCCTCCCCCGGCAACACAGACACACCCCACATTCCACTCAGGCCTGGCAGCCATGTCCAACAGCCACTGTCACACGCACACACTTACCCCGAGTCCACGTCGGTCCTGCCAGTGGGAATGGCCAGTGCTTTGTCATTATCTGGGGTGGGTGGTCCTACAAAGGGGGCGGTGGCGTCCACTGCAACGGAGGGGCAGGGGAACTCCCGTGAGACCAAAGCACGCGAGGGTCCCCAGCGTGCCAGCTCCGCAGCCAGGGGAGGGCCGTGGCCTCAGCTCACGCCACCGCCTGGGTGGGCAGCCGCCCTGCATGCCGCAGGACCTGGCACGCGTGGCCTCTGCCAGCCCTCTGTGCTCTCCTTCCCTCCCTCCCACCCTCACTGCCTCCCCCCCTCCACCCATCTCTCCCTCTCTGCATGGGCAAGCCCACTCTGCCAGCAGCCCTCTGCCCTCGGGGAGCACACGTGTGCACTGCCCCTGGGGCCTGACACACACTGAGAGCTCAGGGTTTCTAACCTATGGCAGGACCCTTCCACCACCACCACACAGCCAGGACTTCAGGCAGGCGCTGGCCACAGTTGTCAAGGTTGCAACCCAGCCCCGTAGCGCCCATGCAAACACTACTGCGTCCAGCCATCCTACGGGCTGCGCATTCTACCCTGGACCTCAGGGGGAAAGGGGCTGGGCGAGAGGGAGGGAAGCGTGGGCACGACTCCCAGCCTGCAGAAGCAACAGCAGCAGCAGCAGCACCAAGAGGCTCTGCCTGGGCTCACGGCAACCTCACGTTGTGTCCCGGGGCTCTGGCAGCAGCACCAGGAGACAAACGCCAACTACACTGAGGGCCAGCTCACCCTGCGGGAGTTGCATCCCGCGACTCACCCTCGACGGCCTCTAACTGGAGGAACTTCGGGCTGACGACAATGTTCAGGCTGGCAGCCCACTCTTGCAAAGCCCAGTGGGCCAGGGCCTCGGGTCTCCTATGGGTAAATCTGGTCACGTCCAGGTAGTGTGGGGCCGAGCCCGGCCTGAGGAAAGAGGCCAGGGGGAAGAGAGCTGAGCGCTGCTGGATCCAGGGGCATGGCTTGGGACCCGGCTGCCCCAGGAACCACCACCGCCAGCGCTCGGCCGCCCTCTTGGGCCCAAGCGGCCGGCCTCCCAAGGAAAAACACTGTGACAGTGGCAACCCATGCCAGCGGGGACCCGAGCGAGCCAGCACCGTGGCACCACTGCACCTATGGGTGCAAGCTGACACAAGGGGCCTGGGACACCCTGCTGGCCGTGGTCCAGGTGGGGGTGGTGTTTGCGTTGCGTGGGCACGGCCAAGAGGTAGGCTCTGAAGCACAGCATCCCACGTCACCCCCGAGCCCCAAGGCCCTGGCTCCCTCACGCTTGGGCACGCACCAGGTCGAGCCAGAAGCAAGCCCAAGGAGCCTGGGCAACGCCAACAGTCCCACTTGAGCTGGCCGGGGACATGCCCATGCGCCCGACTCCGGCAGGACCCAGGAACACACACGCTAGGGCTTCCCGCGGCCACCTGGCCCTCTGCTCCGTGTGCATGCCGCATGCCGGCCACACCAGCTACTCACTCGCGCAATGACATCATTCACCCACACTTTCCCGGGGCACTCACACACACACTATTACGGGCTTCACTGCCTATTACTCGCACGCAACACGTGGAGATGGGACGGCACGGATACCCCACAAGGGGTCCTGATCCTCCGGTCCCTTGCGACACAGGGAAGGCCCCAGGGGGCTTCACCACCGCAGCTGACGGCCAGGGACGCGGCTCTCAGGGAGGCACACTGCCAAGAGCGCTCTGCAGACCAGCAGTGCCCCACCAGAGCAGTGGTGCCGTGCAGGGCTAGAACGGGGCCTTCCTGGCACACGGCCGGCCTTCCACAGCTCACCCCACGGCCCCTCCCCCGGCAACACAGACACACCCCACATTCCACTCAGGCCTGGCAGCCATGTCCAACAGCCACTGTCACACGCACACACTTACCCCGAGTCCACGTCGGTCCTGCCAGTGGGAATGGCCAGTGCTTTGTCATTATCTGGGGTGGGTGGTCCTACAAAGGGGGCGGTGGCGTCCACTGCAACGGAGGGGCAGGGGAACTCCCGTGAGACCAAAGCACGCGAGGGTCCCCAGCGTGCCAGCTCCGCAGCCAGGGGAGGGCCGTGGCCTCAGCTCACGCCACCGCCTGGGTGGGCAGCCGCCCTGCATGCCGCAGGACCTGGCACGCGTGGCCTCTGCCAGCCCTCTGTGCTCTCCTTCCCTCCCTCCCACCCTCACTGCCTCCCCCCCTCCACCCATCTCTCCCTCTCTGCATGGGCAAGCCCACTCTGCCAGCAGCCCTCTGCCCTCGGGGAGCACACGTGTGCACTGCCCCTGGGGCCTGACACACACTGAGAGCTCAGGGTTTCTAACCTATGGCAGGACCCTTCCACCACCACCACACAGCCAGGACTTCAGGCAGGCGCTGGCCACAGTTGTCAAGGTTGCAACCCAGCCCCGTAGCGCCCATGCAAACACTACTGCGTCCAGCCATCCTACGGGCTGCGCATTCTACCCTGGACCTCAGGGGGAAAGGGGCTGGGCGAGAGGGAGGGAAGCGTGGGCACGACTCCCAGCCTGCAGAAGCAACAGCAGCAGCAGCAGCACCAAGAGGCTCTGCCTGGGCTCACGGCAACCTCACGTTGTGTCCCGGGGCTCTGGCAGCAGCACCAGGAGACAAACGCCAACTACACTGAGGGCCAGCTCACCCTGCGGGAGTTGCATCCCGCGACTCACCCTCGACGGCCTCTAACTGGAGGAACTTCGGGCTGACGACAATGTTCAGGCTGGCAGCCCACTCTTGCAAAGCCCAGTGGGCCAGGGCCTCGGGTCTCCTATGGGTAAATCTGGTCACGTCCAGGTAGTGTGGGGCCGAGCCCGGCCTGAGGAAAGAGGCCAGGGGGAAGAGAGCTGAGCGCTGCTGGATCCAGGGGCATGGCTTGGGACCCGGCTGCCCCAGGAACCACCACCGCCAGCGCTCGGCCGCCCTCTTGGGCCCAAGCGGCCGGCCTCCCAAGGAAAAACACTGTGACAGTGGCAACCCATGCCAGCGGGGACCCGAGCGAGCCAGCACCGTGGCACCACTGCACCTATGGGTGCAAGCTGACACAAGGGGCCTGGGACACCCTGCTGGCCGTGGTCCAGGTGGGGGTGGTGTTTGCGTTGCGTGGGCACGGCCAAGAGGTAGGCTCTGAAGCACAGCATCCCACGTCACCCCCGAGCCCCAAGGCCCTGGCTCCCTCACGCTTGGGCACGCACCAGGTCGAGCCAGAAGCAAGCCCAAGGAGCCTGGGCAACGCCAACAGTCCCACTTGAGCTGGCCGGGGACATGCCCATGCGCCCGACTCCGGCAGGACCCAGGAACACACACGCTAGGGCTTCCCGCGGCCACCTGGCCCTCTGCTCCGTGTGCATGCCGCATGCCGGCCACACCAGCTACTCACTCGCGCAATGACATCATTCACCCACACTTTCCCGGGGCACTCACACACACACTATTACGGGCTTCACTGCCTATTACTCGCACGCAACACGTGGAGATGGGACGGCACGGATACCCCACAAGGGGTCCTGATCCTCCGGTCCCTTGCGACACAGGGAAGGCCCCAGGGGGCTTCACCACTGCAGCTGACGGCCAGGGACGCGGCTCTCAGGGAGGCACACTGCCAAGAGCGCTCTGCAGACCAGCAGTGCCCCACCAGAGCAGTGGTGCCGTGCAGGGCTAGAACGGGGCCTTCCTGGCACACGGCCGGCCTTCCACAGCTCACCCCACGGCCCCTCCCCCGGCAACACAGACACACCCCACATTCCACTCAGGCCTGGCAGCCATGTCCAACAGCCACTGTCACACGCACACACTTACCCCGAGTCCACGTCGGTCCTGCCAGTGGGAATGGCCAGTGCTTTGTCATTATCTGGGGTGGGTGGTCCTACAAAGGGGGCGGTGGCGTCCACTGCAACGGAGGGGCAGGGGAACTCCCGTGAGACCAAAGCACGCGAGGGTCCCCAGCGTGCCAGCTCCGCAGCCAGGGGAGGGCCGTGGCCTCAGCTCACGCCACCGCCTGGGTGGGCAGCCGCCCTGCATGCCGCAGGACCTGGCACGCGTGGCCTCTGCCAGCCCTCTGTGCTCTCCTTCCCTCCCTCCCACCCTCACTGCCTCCCCCCCTCCACCCATCTCTCCCTCTCTGCATGGGCAAGCCCACTCTGCCAGCAGCCCTCTGCCCTCGGGGAGCACACGTGTGCACTGCCCCTGGGGCCTGACACACACTGAGAGCTCAGGGTTTCTAACCTATGGCAGGACCCTTCCACCACCACCACACAGCCAGGACTTCAGGCAGGCGCTGGCCACAGTTGTCAAGGTTGCAACCCAGCCCCGTAGCGCCCATGCAAACACTACTGCGTCCAGCCATCCTACGGGCTGCGCATTCTACCCTGGACCTCAGGGGGAAAGGGGCTGGGCGAGAGGGAGGGAAGCGTGGGCACGACTCCCAGCCTGCAGAAGCAACAGCAGCAGCAGCAGCACCAAGAGGCTCTGCCTGGGCTCACGGCAACCTCACGTTGTGTCCCGGGGCTCTGGCAGCAGCACCAGGAGACAAACGCCAACTACACTGAGGGCCAGCTCACCCTGCGGGAGTTGCATCCCGCGACTCACCCTCGACGGCCTCTAACTGGAGGAACTTCGGGCTGACGACAATGTTCAGGCTGGCAGCCCACTCTTGCAAAGCCCAGTGGGCCAGGGCCTCGGGTCTCCTATGGGTAAATCTGGTCACGTCCAGGTAGTGTGGGGCCGAGCCCGGCCTGAGGAAAGAGGCCAGGGGGAAGAGAGCTGAGCGCTGCTGGATCCAGGGGCATGGCTTGGGACCCGGCTGCCCCAGGAACCACCACCGCCAGCGCTCGGCCGCCCTCTTGGGCCCAAGCGGCCGGCCTCCCAAGGAAAAACACTGTGACAGTGGCAACCCATGCCAGCGGGGACCCGAGCGAGCCAGCACCGTGGCACCACTGCACCTATGGGTGCAAGCTGACACAAGGGGCCTGGGACACCCTGCTGGCCGTGGTCCAGGTGGGGGTGGTGTTTGCGTTGCGTGGGCACGGCCAAGAGGTAGGCTCTGAAGCACAGCATCCCACGTCACCCCCGAGCCCCAAGGCCCTGGCTCCCTCACGCTTGGGCACGCACCAGGTCGAGCCAGAAGCAAGCCCAAGGAGCCTGGGCAACGCCAACAGTCCCACTTGAGCTGGCCGGGGACATGCCCATGCGCCCGACTCCGGCAGGACCCAGGAACACACACGCTAGGGCTTCCCGCGGCCACCTGGCCCTCTGCTCCGTGTGCATGCCGCATGCCGGCCACACCAGCTACTCACTCGCGCAATGACATCATTCACCCACACTTTCCCGGGGCACTCACACACACACTATTACGGGCTTCACTGCCTATTACTCGCACGCAACACGTGGAGATGGGACGGCACGGATACCCCACAAGGGGTCCTGATCCTCCGGTCCCTTGCGACACAGGGAAGGCCCCAGGGGGCTTCACCACCGCAGCTGACGGCCAGGGACGCGGCTCTCAGGGAGGCACACTGCCAAGAGCGCTCTGCAGACCAGCAGTGCCCCACCAGAGCAGTGGTGCCGTGCAGGGCTAGAACGGGGCCTTCCTGGCACACGGCCGGCCTTCCACAGCTCACCCCACGGCCCCTCCCCCGGCAACACAGACACACCCCACATTCCACTCAGGCCTGGCAGCCATGTCCAACAGCCACTGTCACACGCACACACTTACCCCGAGTCCACGTCGGTCCTGCCAGTGGGAATGGCCAGTGCTTTGTCATTATCTGGGGTGGGTGGTCCTACAAAGGGGGCGGTGGCGTCCACTGCAACGGAGGGGCAGGGGAACTCCCGTGAGACCAAAGCACGCGAGGGTCCCCAGCGTGCCAGCTCCGCAGCCAGGGGAGGGCCGTGGCCTCAGCTCACGCCACCGCCTGGGTGGGCAGCCGCCCTGCATGCCGCAGGACCTGGCACGCGTGGCCTCTGCCAGCCCTCTGTGCTCTCCTTCCCTCCCTCCCACCCTCACTGCCTCCCCCCCTCCACCCATCTCTCCCTCTCTGCATGGGCAAGCCCACTCTGCCAGCAGCCCTCTGCCCTCGGGGAGCACACGTGTGCACTGCCCCTGGGGCCTGACACACACTGAGAGCTCAGGGTTTCTAACCTATGGCAGGACCCTTCCACCACCACCACACAGCCAGGACTTCAGGCAGGCGCTGGCCACAGTTGTCAAGGTTGCAACCCAGCCCCGTAGCGCCCATGCAAACACTACTGCGTCCAGCCATCCTACGGGCTGCGCATTCTACCCTGGACCTCAGGGGGAAAGGGGCTGGGCGAGAGGGAGGGAAGCGTGGGCACGACTCCCAGCCTGCAGAAGCAACAGCAGCAGCAGCAGCACCAAGAGGCTCTGCCTGGGCTCACGGCAACCTCACGTTGTGTCCCGGGGCTCTGGCAGCAGCACCAGGAGACAAACGCCAACTACACTGAGGGCCAGCTCACCCTGCGGGAGTTGCATCCCGCGACTCACCCTCGACGGCCTCTAACTGGAGGAACTTCGGGCTGACGACAATGTTCAGGCTGGCAGCCCACTCTTGCAAAGCCCAGTGGGCCAGGGCCTCGGGTCTCCTATGGGTAAATCTGGTCACGTCCAGGTAGTGTGGGGCCGAGCCCGGCCTGAGGAAAGAGGCCAGGGGGAAGAGAGCTGAGCGCTGCTGGATCCAGGGGCATGGCTTGGGACCCGGCTGCCCCAGGAACCACCACCGCCAGCGCTCGGCCGCCCTCTTGGGCCCAAGCGGCCGGCCTCCCAAGGAAAAACACTGTGACAGTGGCAACCCATGCCAGCGGGGACCCGAGCGAGCCAGCACCGTGGCACCACTGCACCTATGGGTGCAAGCTGACACAAGGGGCCTGGGACACCCTGCTGGCCGTGGTCCAGGTGGGGGTGGTGTTTGCGTTGCGTGGGCACGGCCAAGAGGTAGGCTCTGAAGCACAGCATCCCACGTCACCCCCGAGCCCCAAGGCCCTGGCTCCCTCACGCTTGGGCACGCACCAGGTCGAGCCAGAAGCAAGCCCAAGGAGCCTGGGCAACGCCAACAGTCCCACTTGAGCTGGCCGGGGACATGCCCATGCGCCCGACTCCGGCAGGACCCAGGAACACACACGCTAGGGCTTCCCGCGGCCACCTGGCCCTCTGCTCCGTGTGCATGCCGCATGCCGGCCACACCAGCTACTCACTCGCGCAATGACATCATTCACCCACACTTTCCCGGGGCACTCACACACACACTATTACGGGCTTCACTGCCTATTACTCGCACGCAACACGTGGAGATGGGACGGCACGGATACCCCACAAGGGGTCCTGATCCTCCGGTCCCTTGCGACACAGGGAAGGCCCCAGGGGGCTTCACCACCGCAGCTGACGGCCAGGGACGCGGCTCTCAGGGAGGCACACTGCCAAGAGCGCTCTGCAGACCAGCAGTGCCCCACCAGAGCAGTGGTGCCGTGCAGGGCTAGAACGGGGCCTTCCTGGCACACGGCCGGCCTTCCACAGCTCACCCCACGGCCCCTCCCCCGGCAACACAGACACACCCCACATTCCACTCAGGCCTGGCAGCCATGTCCAACAGCCACTGTCACACGCACACACTTACCCCGAGTCCACGTCGGTCCTGCCAGTGGGAATGGCCAGTGCTTTGTCATTATCTGGGGTGGGTGGTCCTACAAAGGGGGCGGTGGCGTCCACTGCAACGGAGGGGCAGGGGAACTCCCGTGAGACCAAAGCACGCGAGGGTCCCCAGCGTGCCAGCTCCGCAGCCAGGGGAGGGCCGTGGCCTCAGCTCACGCCACCGCCTGGGTGGGCAGCCGCCCTGCATGCCGCAGGACCTGGCACGCGTGGCCTCTGCCAGCCCTCTGTGCTCTCCTTCCCTCCCTCCCACCCTCACTGCCTCCCCCCCTCCACCCATCTCTCCCTCTCTGCATGGGCAAGCCCACTCTGCCAGCAGCCCTCTGCCCTCGGGGAGCACACGTGTGCACTGCCCCTGGGGCCTGACACACACTGAGAGCTCAGGGTTTCTAACCTATGGCAGGACCCTTCCACCACCACCACACAGCCAGGACTTCAGGCAGGCGCTGGCCACAGTTGTCAAGGTTGCAACCCAGCCCCGTAGCGCCCATGCAAACACTACTGCGTCCAGCCATCCTACGGGCTGCGCATTCTACCCTGGACCTCAGGGGGAAAGGGGCTGGGCGAGAGGGAGGGAAGCGTGGGCACGACTCCCAGCCTGCAGAAGCAACAGCAGCAGCAGCAGCACCAAGAGGCTCTGCCTGGGCTCACGGCAACCTCACGTTGTGTCCCGGGGCTCTGGCAGCAGCACCAGGAGACAAACGCCAACTACACTGAGGGCCAGCTCACCCTGCGGGAGTTGCATCCCGCGACTCACCCTCGACGGCCTCTAACTGGAGGAACTTCGGGCTGACGACAATGTTCAGGCTGGCAGCCCACTCTTGCAAAGCCCAGTGGGCCAGGGCCTCGGGTCTCCTATGGGTAAATCTGGTCACGTCCAGGTAGTGTGGGGCCGAGCCCGGCCTGAGGAAAGAGGCCAGGGGGAAGAGAGCTGAGCGCTGCTGGATCCAGGGGCATGGCTTGGGACCCGGCTGCCCCAGGAACCACCACCGCCAGCGCTCGGCCGCCCTCTTGGGCCCAAGCGGCCGGCCTCCCAAGGAAAAACACTGTGACAGTGGCAACCCATGCCAGCGGGGACCCGAGCGAGCCAGCACCGTGGCACCACTGCACCTATGGGTGCAAGCTGACACAAGGGGCCTGGGACACCCTGCTGGCCGTGGTCCAGGTGGGGGTGGTGTTTGCGTTGCGTGGGCACGGCCAAGAGGTAGGCTCTGAAGCACAGCATCCCACGTCACCCCCGAGCCCCAAGGCCCTGGCTCCCTCACGCTTGGGCACGCACCAGGTCGAGCCAGAAGCAAGCCCAAGGAGCCTGGGCAACGCCAACAGTCCCACTTGAGCTGGCCGGGGACATGCCCATGCGCCCGACTCCGGCAGGACCCAGGAACACACACGCTAGGGCTTCCCGCGGCCACCTGGCCCTCTGCTCCGTGTGCATGCCGCATGCCGGCCACACCAGCTACTCACTCGCGCAATGACATCATTCACCCACACTTTCCCGGGGCACTCACACACACACTATTACGGGCTTCACTGCCTATTACTCGCACGCAACACGTGGAGATGGGACGGCACGGATACCCCACAAGGGGTCCTGATCCTCCGGTCCCTTGCGACACAGGGAAGGCCCCAGGGGGCTTCACCACCGCAGCTGACGGCCAGGGACGCGGCTCTCAGGGAGGCACACTGCCAAGAGCGCTCTGCAGACCAGCAGTGCCCCACCAGAGCAGTGGTGCCGTGCAGGGCTAGAACGGGGCCTTCCTGGCACACGGCCGGCCTTCCACAGCTCACCCCACGGCCCCTCCCCCGGCAACACAGACACACCCCACATTCCACTCAGGCCTGGCAGCCATGTCCAACAGCCACTGTCACACGCACACACTTACCCCGAGTCCACGTCGGTCCTGCCAGTGGGAATGGCCAGTGCTTTGTCATTATCTGGGGTGGGTGGTCCTACAAAGGGGGCGGTGGCGTCCACTGCAACGGAGGGGCAGGGGAACTCCCGTGAGACCAAAGCACGCGAGGGTCCCCAGCGTGCCAGCTCCGCAGCCAGGGGAGGGCCGTGGCCTCAGCTCACGCCACCGCCTGGGTGGGCAGCCGCCCTGCATGCCGCAGGACCTGGCACGCGTGGCCTCTGCCAGCCCTCTGTGCTCTCCTTCCCTCCCTCCCACCCTCACTGCCTCCCCCCCTCCACCCATCTCTCCCTCTCTGCATGGGCAAGCCCACTCTGCCAGCAGCCCTCTGCCCTCGGGGAGCACACGTGTGCACTGCCCCTGGGGCCTGACACACACTGAGAGCTCAGGGTTTCTAACCTATGGCAGGACCCTTCCACCACCACCACACAGCCAGGACTTCAGGCAGGCGCTGGCCACAGTTGTCAAGGTTGCAACCCAGCCCCGTAGCGCCCATGCAAACACTACTGCGTCCAGCCATCCTACGGGCTGCGCATTCTACCCTGGACCTCAGGGGGAAAGGGGCTGGGCGAGAGGGAGGGAAGCGTGGGCACGACTCCCAGCCTGCAGAAGCAACAGCAGCAGCAGCAGCACCAAGAGGCTCTGCCTGGGCTCACGGCAACCTCACGTTGTGTCCCGGGGCTCTGGCAGCAGCACCAGGAGACAAACGCCAACTACACTGAGGGCCAGCTCACCCTGCGGGAGTTGCATCCCGCGACTCACCCTCGACGGCCTCTAACTGGAGGAACTTCGGGCTGACGACAATGTTCAGGCTGGCAGCCCACTCTTGCAAAGCCCAGTGGG
The DNA here is from genome assembly GCF_017591425.1 of Ochotona curzoniae. Taxonomy (NCBI): domain Eukaryota; kingdom Metazoa; phylum Chordata; class Mammalia; order Lagomorpha; family Ochotonidae; genus Ochotona; species Ochotona curzoniae. The sequence continues at coordinate 47,296 of NW_024466827.1, forward strand.
CCAGGGCCTCGGGTCTCCTATGGGTAAATCTGGTCACGTCCAGGTAGTGTGGGGCCGAGCCCGGCCTGAGGAAAGAGGCCAGGGGGAAGAGAGCTGAGCGCTGCTGGATCCAGGGGCATGGCTTGGGACCCGGCTGCCCCAGGAACCACCACCGCCAGCGCTCGGCCGCCCTCTTGGGCCCAAGCGGCCGGCCTCCCAAGGAAAAACACTGTGACAGTGGCAACCCATGCCAGCGGGGACCCGAGCGAGCCAGCACCGTGGCACCACTGCACCTATGGGTGCAAGCTGACACAAGGGGCCTGGGACACCCTGCTGGCCGTGGTCCAGGTGGGGGTGGTGTTTGCGTTGCGTGGGCACGGCCAAGAGGTAGGCTCTGAAGCACAGCATCCCACGTCACCCCCGAGCCCCAAGGCCCTGGCTCCCTCACGCTTGGGCACGCACCAGGTCGAGCCAGAAGCAAGCCCAAGGAGCCTGGGCAACGCCAACAGTCCCACTTGAGCTGGCCGGGGACATGCCCATGCGCCCGACTCCGGCAGGACCCAGGAACACACACGCTAGGGCTTCCCGCGGCCACCTGGCCCTCTGCTCCGTGTGCATGCCGCATGCCGGCCACACCAGCTACTCACTCGCGCAATGACATCATTCACCCACACTTTCCCGGGGCACTCACACACACACTATTACGGGCTTCACTGCCTATTACTCGCACGCAACACGTGGAGATGGGACGGCACGGATACCCCACAAGGGGTCCTGATCCTCCGGTCCCTTGCGACACAGGGAAGGCCCCAGGGGGCTTCACCACTGCAGCTGACGGCCAGGGACGCGGCTCTCAGGGAGGCACACTGCCAAGAGCGCTCTGCAGACCAGCAGTGCCCCACCAGAGCAGTGGTGCCGTGCAGGGCTAGAACGGGGCCTTCCTGGCACACGGCCGGCCTTCCACAGCTCACCCCACGGCCCCTCCCCCGGCAACACAGACACACCCCACATTCCACTCAGGCCTGGCAGCCATGTCCAACAGCCACTGTCACACGCACACACTTACCCCGAGTCCACGTCGGTCCTGCCAGTGGGAATGGCCAGTGCTTTGTCATTATCTGGGGTGGGTGGTCCTACAAAGGGGGCGGTGGCGTCCACTGCAACGGAGGGGCAGGGGAACTCCCGTGAGACCAAAGCACGCGAGGGTCCCCAGCGTGCCAGCTCCGCAGCCAGGGGAGGGCCGTGGCCTCAGCTCACGCCACCGCCTGGGTGGGCAGCCGCCCTGCATGCCGCAGGACCTGGCACGCGTGGCCTCTGCCAGCCCTCTGTGCTCTCCTTCCCTCCCTCCCACCCTCACTGCCTCCCCCCCTCCACCCATCTCTCCCTCTCTGCATGGGCAAGCCCACTCTGCCAGCAGCCCTCTGCCCTCGGGGAGCACACGTGTGCACTGCCCCTGGGGCCTGACACACACTGAGAGCTCAGGGTTTCTAACCTATGGCAGGACCCTTCCACCACCACCACACAGCCAGGACTTCAGGCAGGCGCTGGCCACAGTTGTCAAGGTTGCAACCCAGCCCCGTAGCGCCCATGCAAACACTACTGCGTCCAGCCATCCTACGGGCTGCGCATTCTACCCTGGACCTCAGGGGGAAAGGGGCTGGGCGAGAGGGAGGGAAGCGTGGGCACGACTCCCAGCCTGCAGAAGCAACAGCAGCAGCAGCAGCACCAAGAGGCTCTGCCTGGGCTCACGGCAACCTCACGTTGTGTCCCGGGGCTCTGGCAGCAGCACCAGGAGACAAACGCCAACTACACTGAGGGCCAGCTCACCCTGCGGGAGTTGCATCCCGCGACTCACCCTCGACGGCCTCTAACTGGAGGAACTTCGGGCTGACGACAATGTTCAGGCTGGCAGCCCACTCTTGCAAAGCCCAGTGGGCCAGGGCCTCGGGTCTCCTATGGGTAAATCTGGTCACGTCCAGGTAGTGTGGGGCCGAGCCCGGCCTGAGGAAAGAGGCCAGGGGGAAGAGAGCTGAGCGCTGCTGGATCCAGGGGCATGGCTTGGGACCCGGCTGCCCCAGGAACCACCACCGCCAGCGCTCGGCCGCCCTCTTGGGCCCAAGCGGCCGGCCTCCCAAGGAAAAACACTGTGACAGTGGCAACCCATGCCAGCGGGGACCCGAGCGAGCCAGCACCGTGGCACCACTGCACCTATGGGTGCAAGCTGACACAAGGGGCCTGGGACACCCTGCTGGCCGTGGTCCAGGTGGGGGTGGTGTTTGCGTTGCGTGGGCACGGCCAAGAGGTAGGCTCTGAAGCACAGCATCCCACGTCACCCCCGAGCCCCAAGGCCCTGGCTCCCTCACGCTTGGGCACGCACCAGGTCGAGCCAGAAGCAAGCCCAAGGAGCCTGGGCAACGCCAACAGTCCCACTTGAGCTGGCCGGGGACATGCCCATGCGCCCGACTCCGGCAGGACCCAGGAACACACACGCTAGGGCTTCCCGCGGCCACCTGGCCCTCTGCTCCGTGTGCATGCCGCATGCCGGCCACACCAGCTACTCACTCGCGCAATGACATCATTCACCCACACTTTCCCGGGGCACTCACACACACACTATTACGGGCTTCACTGCCTATTACTCGCACGCAACACGTGGAGATGGGACGGCACGGATACCCCACAAGGGGTCCTGATCCTCCGGTCCCTTGCGACACAGGGAAGGCCCCAGGGGGCTTCACCACCGCAGCTGACGGCCAGGGACGCGGCTCTCAGGGAGGCACACTGCCAAGAGCGCTCTGCAGACCAGCAGTGCCCCACCAGAGCAGTGGTGCCGTGCAGGGCTAGAACGGGGCCTTCCTGGCACACGGCCGGCCTTCCACAGCTCACCCCACGGCCCCTCCCCCGGCAACACAGACACACCCCACATTCCACTCAGGCCTGGCAGCCATGTCCAACAGCCACTGTCACACGCACACACTTACCCCGAGTCCACGTCGGTCCTGCCAGTGGGAATGGCCAGTGCTTTGTCATTATCTGGGGTGGGTGGTCCTACAAAGGGGGCGGTGGCGTCCACTGCAACGGAGGGGCAGGGGAACTCCCGTGAGACCAAAGCACGCGAGGGTCCCCAGCGTGCCAGCTCCGCAGCCAGGGGAGGGCCGTGGCCTCAGCTCACGCCACCGCCTGGGTGGGCAGCCGCCCTGCATGCCGCAGGACCTGGCACGCGTGGCCTCTGCCAGCCCTCTGTGCTCTCCTTCCCTCCCTCCCACCCTCACTGCCTCCCCCCCTCCACCCATCTCTCCCTCTCTGCATGGGCAAGCCCACTCTGCCAGCAGCCCTCTGCCCTCGGGGAGCACACGTGTGCACTGCCCCTGGGGCCTGACACACACTGAGAGCTCAGGGTTTCTAACCTATGGCAGGACCCTTCCACCACCACCACACAGCCAGGACTTCAGGCAGGCGCTGGCCACAGTTGTCAAGGTTGCAACCCAGCCCCGTAGCGCCCATGCAAACACTACTGCGTCCAGCCATCCTACGGGCTGCGCATTCTACCCTGGACCTCAGGGGGAAAGGGGCTGGGCGAGAGGGAGGGAAGCGTGGGCACGACTCCCAGCCTGCAGAAGCAACAGCAGCAGCAGCAGCACCAAGAGGCTCTGCCTGGGCTCACGGCAACCTCACGTTGTGTCCCGGGGCTCTGGCAGCAGCACCAGGAGACAAACGCCAACTACACTGAGGGCCAGCTCACCCTGCGGGAGTTGCATCCCGCGACTCACCCTCGACGGCCTCTAACTGGAGGAACTTCGGGCTGACGACAATGTTCAGGCTGGCAGCCCACTCTTGCAAAGCCCAGTGGGCCAGGGCCTCGGGTCTCCTATGGGTAAATCTGGTCACGTCCAGGTAGTGTGGGGCCGAGCCCGGCCTGAGGAAAGAGGCCAGGGGGAAGAGAGCTGAGCGCTGCTGGATCCAGGGGCATGGCTTGGGACCCGGCTGCCCCAGGAACCACCACCGCCAGCGCTCGGCCGCCCTCTTGGGCCCAAGCGGCCGGCCTCCCAAGGAAAAACACTGTGACAGTGGCAACCCATGCCAGCGGGGACCCGAGCGAGCCAGCACCGTGGCACCACTGCACCTATGGGTGCAAGCTGACACAAGGGGCCTGGGACACCCTGCTGGCCGTGGTCCAGGTGGGGGTGGTGTTTGCGTTGCGTGGGCACGGCCAAGAGGTAGGCTCTGAAGCACAGCATCCCACGTCACCCCCGAGCCCCAAGGCCCTGGCTCCCTCACGCTTGGGCACGCACCAGGTCGAGCCAGAAGCAAGCCCAAGGAGCCTGGGCAACGCCAACAGTCCCACTTGAGCTGGCCGGGGACATGCCCATGCGCCCGACTCCGGCAGGACCCAGGAACACACACGCTAGGGCTTCCCGCGGCCACCTGGCCCTCTGCTCCGTGTGCATGCCGCATGCCGGCCACACCAGCTACTCACTCGCGCAATGACATCATTCACCCACACTTTCCCGGGGCACTCACACACACACTATTACGGGCTTCACTGCCTATTACTCGCACGCAACACGTGGAGATGGGACGGCACGGATACCCCACAAGGGGTCCTGATCCTCCGGTCCCTTGCGACACAGGGAAGGCCCCAGGGGGCTTCACCACCGCAGCTGACGGCCAGGGACGCGGCTCTCAGGGAGGCACACTGCCAAGAGCGCTCTGCAGACCAGCAGTGCCCCACCAGAGCAGTGGTGCCGTGCAGGGCTAGAACGGGGCCTTCCTGGCACACGGCCGGCCTTCCACAGCTCACCCCACGGCCCCTCCCCCGGCAACACAGACACACCCCACATTCCACTCAGGCCTGGCAGCCATGTCCAACAGCCACTGTCACACGCACACACTTACCCCGAGTCCACGTCGGTCCTGCCAGTGGGAATGGCCAGTGCTTTGTCATTATCTGGGGTGGGTGGTCCTACAAAGGGGGCGGTGGCGTCCACTGCAACGGAGGGGCAGGGGAACTCCCGTGAGACCAAAGCACGCGAGGGTCCCCAGCGTGCCAGCTCCGCAGCCAGGGGAGGGCCGTGGCCTCAGCTCACGCCACCGCCTGGGTGGGCAGCCGCCCTGCATGCCGCAGGACCTGGCACGCGTGGCCTCTGCCAGCCCTCTGTGCTCTCCTTCCCTCCCTCCCACCCTCACTGCCTCCCCCCCTCCACCCATCTCTCCCTCTCTGCATGGGCAAGCCCACTCTGCCAGCAGCCCTCTGCCCTCGGGGAGCACACGTGTGCACTGCCCCTGGGGCCTGACACACACTGAGAGCTCAGGGTTTCTAACCTATGGCAGGACCCTTCCACCACCACCACACAGCCAGGACTTCAGGCAGGCGCTGGCCACAGTTGTCAAGGTTGCAACCCAGCCCCGTAGCGCCCATGCAAACACTACTGCGTCCAGCCATCCTACGGGCTGCGCATTCTACCCTGGACCTCAGGGGGAAAGGGGCTGGGCGAGAGGGAGGGAAGCGTGGGCACGACTCCCAGCCTGCAGAAGCAACAGCAGCAGCAGCAGCACCAAGAGGCTCTGCCTGGGCTCACGGCAACCTCACGTTGTGTCCCGGGGCTCTGGCAGCAGCACCAGGAGACAAACGCCAACTACACTGAGGGCCAGCTCACCCTGCGGGAGTTGCATCCCGCGACTCACCCTCGACGGCCTCTAACTGGAGGAACTTCGGGCTGACGACAATGTTCAGGCTGGCAGCCCACTCTTGCAAAGCCCAGTGGGCCAGGGCCTCGGGTCTCCTATGGGTAAATCTGGTCACGTCCAGGTAGTGTGGGGCCGAGCCCGGCCTGAGGAAAGAGGCCAGGGGGAAGAGAGCTGAGCGCTGCTGGATCCAGGGGCATGGCTTGGGACCCGGCTGCCCCAGGAACCACCACCGCCAGCGCTCGGCCGCCCTCTTGGGCCCAAGCGGCCGGCCTCCCAAGGAAAAACACTGTGACAGTGGCAACCCATGCCAGCGGGGACCCGAGCGAGCCAGCACCGTGGCACCACTGCACCTATGGGTGCAAGCTGACACAAGGGGCCTGGGACACCCTGCTGGCCGTGGTCCAGGTGGGGGTGGTGTTTGCGTTGCGTGGGCACGGCCAAGAGGTAGGCTCTGAAGCACAGCATCCCACGTCACCCCCGAGCCCCAAGGCCCTGGCTCCCTCACGCTTGGGCACGCACCAGGTCGAGCCAGAAGCAAGCCCAAGGAGCCTGGGCAACGCCAACAGTCCCACTTGAGCTGGCCGGGGACATGCCCATGCGCCCGACTCCGGCAGGACCCAGGAACACACACGCTAGGGCTTCCCGCGGCCACCTGGCCCTCTGCTCCGTGTGCATGCCGCATGCCGGCCACACCAGCTACTCACTCGCGCAATGACATCATTCACCCACACTTTCCCGGGGCACTCACACACACACTATTACGGGCTTCACTGCCTATTACTCGCACGCAACACGTGGAGATGGGACGGCACGGATACCCCACAAGGGGTCCTGATCCTCCGGTCCCTTGCGACACAGGGAAGGCCCCAGGGGGCTTCACCACCGCAGCTGACGGCCAGGGACGCGGCTCTCAGGGAGGCACACTGCCAAGAGCGCTCTGCAGACCAGCAGTGCCCCACCAGAGCAGTGGTGCCGTGCAGGGCTAGAACGGGGCCTTCCTGGCACACGGCCGGCCTTCCACAGCTCACCCCACGGCCCCTCCCCCGGCAACACAGACACACCCCACATTCCACTCAGGCCTGGCAGCCATGTCCAACAGCCACTGTCACACGCACACACTTACCCCGAGTCCACGTCGGTCCTGCCAGTGGGAATGGCCAGTGCTTTGTCATTATCTGGGGTGGGTGGTCCTACAAAGGGGGCGGTGGCGTCCACTGCAACGGAGGGGCAGGGGAACTCCCGTGAGACCAAAGCACGCGAGGGTCCCCAGCGTGCCAGCTCCGCAGCCAGGGGAGGGCCGTGGCCTCAGCTCACGCCACCGCCTGGGTGGGCAGCCGCCCTGCATGCCGCAGGACCTGGCACGCGTGGCCTCTGCCAGCCCTCTGTGCTCTCCTTCCCTCCCTCCCACCCTCACTGCCTCCCCCCCTCCACCCATCTCTCCCTCTCTGCATGGGCAAGCCCACTCTGCCAGCAGCCCTCTGCCCTCGGGGAGCACACGTGTGCACTGCCCCTGGGGCCTGACACACACTGAGAGCTCAGGGTTTCTAACCTATGGCAGGACCCTTCCACCACCACCACACAGCCAGGACTTCAGGCAGGCGCTGGCCACAGTTGTCAAGGTTGCAACCCAGCCCCGTAGCGCCCATGCAAACACTACTGCGTCCAGCCATCCTACGGGCTGCGCATTCTACCCTGGACCTCAGGGGGAAAGGGGCTGGGCGAGAGGGAGGGAAGCGTGGGCACGACTCCCAGCCTGCAGAAGCAACAGCAGCAGCAGCAGCACCAAGAGGCTCTGCCTGGGCTCACGGCAACCTCACGTTGTGTCCCGGGGCTCTGGCAGCAGCACCAGGAGACAAACGCCAACTACACTGAGGGCCAGCTCACCCTGCGGGAGTTGCATCCCGCGACTCACCCTCGACGGCCTCTAACTGGAGGAACTTCGGGCTGACGACAATGTTCAGGCTGGCAGCCCACTCTTGCAAAGCCCAGTGGGCCAGGGCCTCGGGTCTCCTATGGGTAAATCTGGTCACGTCCAGGTAGTGTGGGGCCGAGCCCGGCCTGAGGAAAGAGGCCAGGGGGAAGAGAGCTGAGCGCTGCTGGATCCAGGGGCATGGCTTGGGACCCGGCTGCCCCAGGAACCACCACCGCCAGCGCTCGGCCGCCCTCTTGGGCCCAAGCGGCCGGCCTCCCAAGGAAAAACACTGTGACAGTGGCAACCCATGCCAGCGGGGACCCGAGCGAGCCAGCACCGTGGCACCACTGCACCTATGGGTGCAAGCTGACACAAGGGGCCTGGGACACCCTGCTGGCCGTGGTCCAGGTGGGGGTGGTGTTTGCGTTGCGTGGGCACGGCCAAGAGGTAGGCTCTGAAGCACAGCATCCCACGTCACCCCCGAGCCCCAAGGCCCTGGCTCCCTCACGCTTGGGCACGCACCAGGTCGAGCCAGAAGCAAGCCCAAGGAGCCTGGGCAACGCCAACAGTCCCACTTGAGCTGGCCGGGGACATGCCCATGCGCCCGACTCCGGCAGGACCCAGGAACACACACGCTAGGGCTTCCCGCGGCCACCTGGCCCTCTGCTCCGTGTGCGTGCCGCATGCCGGCCACACCAGCTACTCACTCGCACAATGACATCATTCACCCACACTTTCCCGGGGCACTCACACACACACTATTACGGGCTTCACTGCCTATTACTCGCACGCAACACGTGGAGATGGGACGGCACGGATACCCCACAAGGGGTCCTGATCCTCCGGTCCCTTGCGACACAGGGAAGGCCCCAGGGGGCTTCACCACCGCAGCTGACGGCCAGGGACGCGGCTCTCAGGGAGGCACACTGCCAAGAGCGCTCTGCAGACCAGCAGTGCCCCACCAGAGCAGTGGTGCCGTGCAGGGCTAGAACGGGGCCTTCCTGGCACACGGCCGGCCTTCCACAGCTCACCCCACGGCCCCTCCCCCGGCAACACAGACACACCCCACATTCCACTCAGGCCTGGCAGCCATGTCCAACAGCCACTGTCACACGCACACACTTACCCCGAGTCCACGTCGGTCCTGCCAGTGGGAATGGCCAGTGCTTTGTCATTATCTGGGGTGGGTGGTCCTACAAAGGGGGCGGTGGCGTCCACTGCAACGGAGGGGCAGGGGAACTCCCGTGAGACCAAAGCACGCGAGGGTCCCCAGCGTGCCAGCTCCGCAGCCAGGGGAGGGCCGTGGCCTCAGCTCACGCCACCGCCTGGGTGGGCAGCCGCCCTGCATGCCGCAGGACCTGGCACGCGTGGCCTCTGCCAGCCCTCTGTGCTCTCCTTCCCTCCCTCCCACCCTCACTGCCTCCCCCCCTCCACCCATCTCTCCCTCTCTGCATGGGCAAGCCCACTCTGCCAGCAGCCCTCTGCCCTCGGGGAGCACACGTGTGCACTGCCCCTGGGGCCTGACACACACTGAGAGCTCAGGGTTTCTAACCTATGGCAGGACCCTTCCACCACCACCACACAGCCAGGACTTCAGGCAGGCGCTGGCCACAGTTGTCAAGGTTGCAACCCAGCCCCGTAGCGCCCATGCAAACACTACTGCGTCCAGCCATCCTACGGGCTGCGCATTCTACCCTGGACCTCAGGGGGAAAGGGGCTGGGCGAGAGGGAGGGAAGCGTGGGCACGACTCCCAGCCTGCAGAAGCAACAGCAGCAGCAGCAGCACCAAGAGGCTCTGCCTGGGCTCACGGCAACCTCACGTTGTGTCCCGGGGCTCTGGCAGCAGCACCAGGAGACAAACGCCAACTACACTGAGGGCCAGCTCACCCTGCGGGAGTTGCATCCCGCGACTCACCCTCGACGGCCTCTAACTGGAGGAACTTCGGGCTGACGACAATGTTCAGGCTGGCAGCCCACTCTTGCAAAGCCCAGTGGGCCAGGGCCTCGGGTCTCCTATGGGTAAATCTGGTCACGTCCAGGTAGTGTGGGGCCGAGCCCGGCCTGAGGAAAGAGGCCAGGGGGAAGAGAGCTGAGCGCTGCTGGATCCAGGGGCATGGCTTGGGACCCGGCTGCCCCAGGAACCACCACCGCCAGCGCTCGGCCGCCCTCTTGGGCCCAAGCGGCCGGCCTCCCAAGGAAAAACACTGTGACAGTGGCAACCCATGCCAGCGGGGACCCGAGCGAGCCAGCACCGTGGCACCACTGCACCTATGGGTGCAAGCTGACACAAGGGGCCTGGGACACCCTGCTGGCCGTGGTCCAGGTGGGGGTGGTGTTTGCGTTGCGTGGGCACGGCCAAGAGGTAGGCTCTGAAGCACAGCATCCCACGTCACCCCCGAGCCCCAAGGCCCTGGCTCCCTCACGCTTGGGCACGCACCAGGTCGAGCCAGAAGCAAGCCCAAGGAGCCTGGGCAACGCCAACAGTCCCACTTGAGCTGGCCGGGGACATGCCCATGCGCCCGACTCCGGCAGGACCCAGGAACACACACGCTAGGGCTTCCCGCGGCCACCTGGCCCTCTGCTCCGTGTGCATGCCGCATGCCGGCCACACCAGCTACTCACTCGCGCAATGACATCATTCACCCACACTTTCCCGGGGCACTCACACACACACTATTACGGGCTTCACTGCCTATTACTCGCACGCAACACGTGGAGATGGGACGGCACGGATACCCCACAAGGGGTCCTGATCCTCCGGTCCCTTGCGACACAGGGAAGGCCCCAGGGGGCTTCACCACCGCAGCTGACGGCCAGGGACGCGGCTCTCAGGGAGGCACACTGCCAAGAGCGCTCTGCAGACCAGCAGTGCCCCACCAGAGCAGTGGTGCCGTGCAGGGCTAGAACGGGGCCTTCCTGGCACACGGCCGGCCTTCCACAGCTCACCCCACGGCCCCTCCCCCGGCAACACAGACACACCCCACATTCCACTCAGGCCTGGCAGCCATGTCCAACAGCCACTGTCACACGCACACACTTACCCCGAGTCCACGTCGGTCCTGCCAGTGGGAATGGCCAGTGCTTTGTCATTATCTGGGGTGGGTGGTCCTACAAAGGGGGCGGTGGCGTCCACTGCAACGGAGGGGCAGGGGAACTCCCGTGAGACCAAAGCACGCGAGGGTCCCCAGCGTGCCAGCTCCGCAGCCAGGGGAGGGCCGTGGCCTCAGCTCACGCCACCGCCTGGGTGGGCAGCCGCCCTGCATGCCGCAGGACCTGGCACGCGTGGCCTCTGCCAGCCCTCTGTGCTCTCCTTCCCTCCCTCCCACCCTCACTGCCTCCCCCCCTCCACCCATCTCTCCCTCTCTGCATGGGCAAGCCCACTCTGCCAGCAGCCCTCTGCCCTCGGGGAGCACACGTGTGCACTGCCCCTGGGGCCTGACACACACTGAGAGCTCAGGGTTTCTAACCTATGGCAGGACCCTTCCACCACCACCACACAGCCAGGACTTCAGGCAGGCGCTGGCCACAGTTGTCAAGGTTGCAACCCAGCCCCGTAGCGCCCATGCAAACACTACTGCGTCCAGCCATCCTACGGGCTGCGCATTCTACCCTGGACCTCAGGGGGAAAGGGGCTGGGCGAGAGGGAGGGAAGCGTGGGCACGACTCCCAGCCTGCAGAAGCAACAGCAGCAGCAGCAGCACCAAGAGGCTCTGCCTGGGCTCACGGCAACCTCACGTTGTGTCCCGGGGCTCTGGCAGCAGCACCAGGAGACAAACGCCAACTACACTGAGGGCCAGCTCACCCTGCGGGAGTTGCATCCCGCGACTCACCCTCGACGGCCTCTAACTGGAGGAACTTCGGGCTGACGACAATGTTCAGGCTGGCAGCCCACTCTTGCAAAGCCCAGTGGGCCAGGGCCTCGGGTCTCC
>NW_024466828.1:0-21855 GCF_017591425.1 Ochotona curzoniae
AAAAATCACTCCTCTGAAGTTACCAACTTATTAAGTAAGAGAATTTAGTTGCAAGTCATGGATGAATAATGCTAAAGAACTTGGCTTTAACTAATACATTATGACAGCATACATTGATTCAATATTTATTTATCAAAATCAAAATCTGTCAAAATGAATTTCTATCAACAGAGTATACTGTAAGATTACCTCCCATTAACTCAACAATAAAGCTTACGGTAAGAATCTTAAGTCATATTTAAGCCAGAGAAAAGGGGGAAAGTGTCTGTATATGCATTTCTTTCTCCATTTTTCACTCTTATGTGATTGGTGTTTAGCTCATGGGATCAAATACTGGTGTCCCTGCAACCTTCACAATTAATCACATTGTAAAAGATACAAAGTGTAAACTGGAGCTGCATAATTGCAATTTTCATAAACTAAACTAGCATGAAACTAAAACTTTGAAATAAAACTCAGAAGTATAAATATCAAACATTTTGAAAGCCATTTTTCTTGAAGTCTTGCCTAAGCCATCACTATATGACAAACGTATGTGGGCTGCTCAGTGAACAAACACGCATAAAAAGGGGTGTTCCTAAAGCATATTTTCCCTCCCCAATCATCATATTCTGAAAAAGGAAGAAAATACTAAATTAACAACCATTTAACATGGAAGGCTAAAAGGAACATAAATGAAGAAATTAGTCAGAAGGCAGGCAGACACCACTTTTTTTTTTCATTATGATTACATGGTTGATCAGGGTGGGAAGAATCAAGGATTAAAGAAAAGTAGGTGAAATCACTGTTTTAAAATTTGCTATTTCTTGTTTCTAGGGGAAAAATTTATTTTTTATTTTGTTTTATGATACAGTTCCATAGGTTCTGGGATTTCCTCTCCCCCTTCCCAAGGCTCCTTTCCCCACTGATTTCCCCTCTAAAATTACAACACTATAGCCCTTTAAACACAGCTGTAAGTCCATCGTTCTGCCCTCTAAGTGTATCCTAACATTCTAGGTATTGACAATGGCTCAAGCCCCATGATCCAGTGGATCCTACTATGAATATGAATGCCCAGCACCCTCTAGTGGCTGGTGCACATTTCTCAAAAAACTTTTTAAAAACCAACAGTATGTGTCAAGGCTTGTTTCTAAAATTAAGACTCCAGATGTAACTTTCCACTATCCATCTGAAATAGTTTGCAGTGACATACTTCCTATCAGCACACCAAAGACATTACATGGATTACAAACAGATTAGAATCGGAAGTAACTACTGTAGTCAAGTAGTAATTATCCAATGAGTTTCCTCCTAGGGACACTTCACCAACTTCAGCTAATATTCTCTGAATCTACAGAAGCTGGACTTCTCATCTACTGTAGTATCTCTAAATACCAGATTTCTAACCATAATGCTAAAAACTATTTTGCTACCTAAAATAATGGGTTTTAGTAAGAGCTGCCTATTTAGATAATTGACATTTCCCTGAAATTACTCACATAACTATCATCTCAATTACTAAGTTGACAAATCTATTGGTCGACTATGTGCCAGGCATTACTCTAGGCATAGCAGAAGATAAAACAAAAATTCCTCCCCCTCAAAAAAAACCTCCCAATTCCTCTGAGATGTAATCTGAGGTAACAACCACACATTTTGGTATCATGCACATACTAAGCAAAAATCCTAGAATAGGAGATCCAAACTGCTATGGTGAGGAATTTCTTTTTTATCAACAAGTAGGGATAGGAAGACCTTAGGGGGAGCATGAATGATGGTGTTTTAAATAAAGACTTAAAGAGTATGAGGATGTGAATCAAGCACATAAAGATGGACGCTCCATTTGGTTAGAGATTAGCACATCCACAGGTCCTAAAACAGAAACATGAATAAATATTCTCAAGAGTCATCAAAAAGCGTGTGGCCCAACTGAGGTGCACTAGGTGATGAGAAGTAGATGAGTTCAATACAGAATAATCAAGGACATGTCATGCAAAAGCCAAAACAAGGACTTTGGTTTTTACTTTTACTGAACAGTAAGTCAGCACTGGATTTTTCACTTTATGAGTGAAATAGTCTCAATTATGTTTTAAAATATTTACTGTGGTTGCTGCACTAAGAATAGACTTCAAAAGCTGGGCCGGAGAAAAAGCAAGACAGAAACGGGAAGAACAGTCAGAAACCTCTAACAGTGAGAAATGATGGTGGTTTGCATAAGGATGGCCATGGGGTGGGGATCACTGGTCAGATTCTGAATCTAGTTTAAAAGTTACATTTGATGGATATGGGAAATGAGAAAGCAAATGGATTAAAAGGGTTCCAGTCTCAGTAACACAGAACGGAGATGTCAGGAGCTCAGGTTTAACTGTATTAAGTTTGGGGATGTCTTTTGAGACCTCATACTTGAATACCACAATTATAAGAAATACTACTAGTAAATTTATATTGTGCATTTGTGACGCAAGCAATATGTAAGGTAAGACAATAGGTCACTGTAGTTGGGACAAAGAAAGGAGCCCTAGGATTCCCTAGACTACATTAGGCTTCAGCACCAAGGACAGTACCAGACACAGTGTTAGGGACCAAACAAAAAAGCAGAAAGAAGAGGTGGAGGAGTTGTGGGGAGGGACTAGCAATAATACATCCATGAGAAATACTAGCAAAGTTTGATATATGAATGTTAAAAGATAAAATGGGAGTATTTTGGTAGCCACATTGTTAGTTGCATCAATCGAATCACTATTCTATCATACTGTGGACATTTTTCTATGCACAGTCAACATCCTCAATAGCTCCTTTCCACCTTCTCAATCACACACTGAACACTCAACATTCTTTTTTCTATACTGAAGCACATGCAACTAACTCATCATAGCTTGACTGGGTTTTAAATCATTGTATTTTTCTGCCTAATGACTTGATTCTTCTAAATCTCTTACGCTGCCAATACAGCTGATTTTGGTAGCAGCTTCTATAATGAGGAAAGTTTGTGTAATTTAAACTTTAATTGAAAAAAAAATGTTTTGTGAACAATACCTCTTACATATTCCAGGGCAACATATAAAATGTAAAGTCAACAGGTGATAGATATATCAAAACCCCAGAGTCAAATTAGTCTCATTTCAAAGGTTGAAAAAAACATACACAGGCATGTCTTAAGTCATTTATCAAAAACAATTAGGATAAATTATGTGGAAATATATGTGATGTTCATAATATTTTAAAGATTTATTTTTATTGAACAGTCACATATACAGAGAGGAAGAAAGAAGATCTGTTGATTCACTTCCTAAGCAGTCGCAACAGCCAGAGCTGAGCTGCTCCAAAGCCAGGAGCCTGGAGCCTCTTCTGGGTCTCCCACATGGGTGCAGCATCCCAAAGCTTTGTGCCATCCTCAACTGCTTTCCCAGGTCACAAAAGCAGGGAACTGGATGGAAAGCAGGGCCTTCGGGATGAGAACCGGCACCTATATAGTACCCCTGTGTGTGCAAGGTGAGGACTTTAGTCACCAGGCTACCGCACCAGGCCCAATGTCCATAAGAAATGTTCAAAATTTTCATACCAGGCTTGGAGGGTGATTATTCAAGATTATACAATCTGATTCAAGTTCTAGTGAGACCCTACAAAATTGTCTGCAGATGAGGCCTGGACATCCTCCTGATTCTCTTACCTAAAGAGTCAGTGGCATCTTATTTATCACTTATTTATCACTCCATGTTTTGGAGGCCTATGAAATCAGCAGATTTCGCAAGTACAAGGATCCCTGTCACCCATGCGGGAGACCACAGATGCAACTGTTGGCTCCTGTCACTAACCTGGCCAAGTTGTGGCCATGGTGACCAACTGGGTAGTAAGCCAGCAGTATTTATTTGCTCTCCCATGTACATTTCCTCTCTCTTTCAGTCACTCTGCCTTTCAGATAAATAATTTTTAAACTAGTACAGAAAGTTTTAACCATGCACTGAAAGATACATGTCCAAGGATATTCACTAGGTTGGTATCCACAGCAACAATACTGTAGTAACAGCCTTATGCAACGGAGACTTACTTAAAATCTGTGATGCTGCATCTGCCTACAATACTAGACTGCTGGTAAGAAAGGCAGTGTAGACTTCTGCATTTTTGCATGTAATATGCTCCAATACAAATCCATTGGAAAGAAAAACAAGTTGGAAAACAATGTAATTTATGACACTTCTGTACTCTTCAAGATTTATATAAATGACTTATTCTGATTTTTTTCCTAGCTTAAGCTTATCAGAAACCATATTCCTCCAAAGTAACACTTGAGTAACAAGGGGATAAACTGAACATTTTATTTTTAATATTCCATTCCACACTGACTTCTCAAACACTAATCATGTATCTTTTTGCAGCTTATAAAAAGTACTTTGGATATAACTGTTTAAAAATGTCTGTTTCATAAACAGCTGAAAAAAACAAAAAGCCCTTTCCTCAGTGCCCAGCTACTGACAAGTACTGTCTCAAACACATCTCATTCTATTCATCACAATTGTTTTATTAGTTCCTGAAAATTTGCTTCTAAGCTTTGATTACCCATTTGATGGCATATTAACATACCATATGGCAACTTACCAGACATAAATGCACTACATAAACCGTTTCTATAAATAAAGTAGTTGATAATTACCACTAGGGCATCAACAGATGAATTTAGGAGCCAATCAGAATACAGAAACTAGCTCAGTTCTTACAACCATCAGCACTTTTATTCTAAGAAGGCTGGCATTAATAATCAAATAGAGCACAAGGTAAATCAGTCGCAATTCTATAGACTACCATGCTGACTAGTAAAAATAAGATACAAGAAAAAGATGCCCAGCTGAGCACAACACAAATCACTGGACCTTGTGTGTTAATGAGAAAGTTGACCCAGCACAATTATGGTCAGATTAACAGTGTAGGAAGAGGAGAGGCATTAATGCTTGTATTACGCTCATCAATCAGCACTTGTGAAATTAATTAGTACTTCAACTCTACATTGAAAACCAGGGATAAACATGTCATCAGGGAACGTTCTGAAGTTAAACCCAATGGGAAGATAGTCTGGAATTTCAACTGCTGGTAAAGTTTTGCCTATACACTAGTTCTATTACAGAAGTGGGGTTGGAAAGATTAACTGACAAGAACTGTGCAACTACTGCTGACAGCTCTGAAACAATTTCTTTTATCATGGGGAGTTAGAGATAAGTGTGCCAACTTCCATTTGTTTTCTCAAATACGGTGCACATGTCTGGTTTCCCTTATAATAGTAATGCCGTTAACTTATTCCAAGCTACAGTAAAAGTAATTTTTGTAACAATCCACAGTTTACACTCTGTCATTCTCATATCACCTATTAATAATCAGGGAACATTTGTTCTTGAGAAACCGATTTTCTTGCTGTGTAGAAAGAAAACCAGATTTATAGAGTAGCTGCTTGAAAAGTGTCTTTGATAATAACATGAAGGAGTGAAATTTTAATAGTATGAAATGGGTTTCAGCAATGTGGCAGAGGCCAGGTGGCACCTATACTTGCTCTATACATCTAAAATTTCTAGATTATGGAAAGTAACACATCGATCCCTCAGAAAATCTAAACCTAAAATCACCACATGATCCAGCTATACCATTCCTGGGATGTTTCCAACAGTAATAAAATCAGAGTTACCTACAAAACCACGCATATTGTAGCATTATTCACAACAGCCAAGATATGAAATCAATTCGGGAGTCCATTGTTAGATGAATGGCTAAGGAAAATGTATGTATTCACAATGAACTGTCATTTATCCACTAAAATATATGCAACTGGAGGACATCATGTTAAGTGAAACTAATCAGACAGGGAGAGACAAATACTGCATGTTCTCACATTAGGAAACTGGAAAAGTTCATTTCAAAATTAGGGAACAGAATAGTGGCCACTGGGGTTATGAGGGATAATGGGAAGCTGGATAAAGGGCACCAAAATATGGCTAGAATGGATGACTAGGATCTAATATTCCTCAGCACACTACAAGGATTACAACTTACTATATATTTCATAAAGAATGAGATGAAAGAACTCTAAAATTTCCTGACATTAAGAAATGATAAATGATTAGGAAGACAGAAATATAAAATACTAATCTGATCCTTACATATATCATCATGAAAACATACAAGTATTATGTGTCAAGTTTTTGAAGAAAGAAAAAAAAATTACATAAAATAAATGCCAAACCAATGTGGGGGAGAAGGGGTGAGAAGAAAGGGCATGTAAGAAAGAGCATGACTGAACACAGGAGCCTGTGTAAGCAGAAACCTTGCCAGAGATGTCCGTAGGGAGATCTGCAAGCCAAGGGTGACGTAGAAATACTACCCACCAGACATACGGACAAAAAGACAAACAAGACATAGTAGAATCTATGGATCATGGCAATTCCAATGTTGATGGAGTTGCAGTAGTAGGGGGCAGGAGGATCAGGGTGAAGGGATTAGATAAGAGGAATTGTTTCCAGCTTTGCATGTTTTCACCACTGACTTAATAAAACATTTTAGACAGCAAGCTCAAAAAGTCATACTTAGAAAAATGTGACCAGAATGCATGCTGCTGCATTTGAAAACCATTCCAAGTCCTTCTGTTTTTATTTCATAGAAATATGACACAGATAAGCAATAACCATTAATCACCCCCAAGGATTTCAAAATGCACATTCCTCAAAAATAATTTAGAATTCTAACACTGGTGCTCATTATCATAAGCTGTAAAATTCAGTACAGCAAAATATCATTTATACCACTGATGAATATTAACTATAAATCACAGGGATGCATATATATCTCTGAGAGTTGTTATTTACTAAAGCAGTCTTCAAGTGAATTATAGTATTTAAACTCTTCAACATTAAATATTGCCCACTCCTACAAACACACACACACAAGTATAAATACCAATGGGATCTTCCTAACAACTAGAATTGAGAAACTGTCACATAGCTGAACCAAGAAACATCTCAATTCATCATGGACTTCCCACAAATATTTAACTTATATAGGAGAATATGGAATGAAAAAAGGTGCAGAGTGGTAATTTTTTTTCACCATATTTACTTTTCTTAGATTTAATGCAATGAAAATTACATTGACATCATTTAAGGACCTACCAGACATTTACATGTAATATCTTCATGTTTATAATTTTGGGGTCGTATAAAACTGTGTGCATGTATATTTGCTTCAATTTGAGAATAAGACATGCTTAGAATAGAAACTATCCTTTCATAATAGCTAATCCCAAAAATGTTTAACAGTAGTGTAGGCCTTTAGCCAATAAGTGCCATAAGAATCCCCAAATTGTACCAATCTAAAAGATCTCCAGATCTAGCCAAGTATCTCCTGGCAGGTACTAATCAATACTAGGTGAAAATTACCAACCTGAAGATTAGGAAGAAAAATCTCAGAGAAGTTCAGTGATGCACACATGGTCACAAACCTGGAGTAAGGCATCACTAGGAATAAACCCAAATTATTTTTAATTAAGACTATGTTCTTTCAACCATGCCTATATATCTCATTAGACAGCATTGGATTCAGTATTTCAACCGTTGATTTACTTATCTGATTTACAATGACAGAGCTCATTAATAAACTTACAAACTTACAAAAATTATGAAGCCTTATTGATGCCACATGAAAACTTCCATACCTTTAATTTCCTGTAGCCACATGAGGATAATCTAAGATTTACAGCTTGCCTAAAAATTATCTTGATGATTCAATAACATGCCCAACATTGGATAAACATTAGATGAAGTTTCTATCATTATATATCTACTCCTAAAAGTGGCATGATCAACAGACTTTGCTAACTTTCTAGGGGATGGGAAATGAGAAGTCAACAGGACTTAAAAAAAAAAAATCCAAGATGGTTCACTGATACCTCAATGACATATCTGCCCTGAAGACAACTACAGATTGGTTCCCCAAAGTAACTGGAGAAGGGATAACTTACATGATGCTTTTGGCTCCAAAAGTTGAGATTTATGGAGCCAAGGGTAGGAAAACTGAGGCCTGTGTTAAGGAATAGATGACAAACAAGAAAGAGAAGCTTTAGAAGTAGATACAAAGAGAAGTCCAAGTGGAAACAAATATTCTTGGCTTTTACAGAGGCACAGAACACCCAGGGAAGTATCCAGTGCAAAGTCTGAGTAAAACTTTCCAATTCTATGACCAAATAGATAACATGGTGCCTTGCTCAGAGCTGGCTGCTGAAGTACTAGCACTTGTGTCAGCAGCGACTGAAAACTGCATGATAAGGAGCTGATTCTGTAAATAAAATCAAAGACCAAAAATCAGCACAAAAACAGGAACACTGTTCTCTGATCCTAGCAGTCCCCACCCCTTCTGTCAAACTTAAAACACTGACACCCACAGCTTGCCAAAACCCAAATTAAATTTGGCTGATTATCAGCACACTTTGCCATTTCTGTTTCCTTTTTTGAAGCTGAAAGGTTTTCAAGAATTAGTGGTATTTATCCCCAAATGTTGTTGTCATTCATAATCATTATTGTAATTACATGATTGTAGTTAACAAATAAATTTTTTAAAAGAAATATAGTGGCCACTGGGCTTGTCTGGACAAGAGGATGCTGGACTCTATGCTGGGTATATGCTTGCAACGAAGGAATCTCAACTGAACTTGAACTTTGGTTATACAGCAAGGTGGAGGAATCCACCACGGATGGAGGGTTATGGGAGAGGTAGGGGGAATCCCAGTACCTATAAAACTGTTTCACATAATACAATATTACTAACAATAAATAAAATAAAATAAGAAATATGTAAACCAATTAAATATCACTGTAAAAGGAAGACAAGTTGAAGTTTTGGAGATACTTCATAAGACTAAGTCAGATCTACTGACAAATGCTGTAGAACAACCATGTAATAAATGAAAGAAAATGTGAGATGATTCTGCATTGTTGTTTCTATAATCATCTGAGTCCTCGCAGGTAATGAATTTCACATGTCATTTACGCAAGACAGGCCATCTTGTATACATTAATAGATTCTTACGTGAAGAAAAGTCCTTATTAACTCACATTGAAACATTATCAGTTTAATTTATATTTTAGGTCAGAATAAAATACTCAAGAAAAACATGTGTCATTTTGTTTTAACTATTCCCTCATTTAACCATCTCTTCCCACTGATAAGTAAAATCAGTCCTTTCAAGTAGGAGGACTTTCTAAGTATGTTGTGCAAGAAGAGAGTTCACAGTATGAAAAAATCAGTGACTAGTTTAGAAGACACAGTGCAGGACCCCTCAACTCAACAACAGTTTCTTTTTGTCAATCATTGTAACAAAATGTGCCCATTCTTCAGTAAAGTGATGCAGCAGTTATTATGGTAAAATTCACATTTCACACTTAATTGGTGGATACATGTCTAAAACAGCATCCTAGGAAACC
Source organism: Ochotona curzoniae (assembly GCF_017591425.1). Classification (NCBI taxonomy): domain Eukaryota; kingdom Metazoa; phylum Chordata; class Mammalia; order Lagomorpha; family Ochotonidae; genus Ochotona; species Ochotona curzoniae. The sequence goes on from NW_024466828.1 coordinate 9,435, forward strand.
TGTTTATGGCTTCATTAGAATACTACTTTGACAGGTAGGTACTGCAGCACAACAGGTTGAGCGACCACCACTTAGGAAATCTGAAGCCCATAACACAGCACGGTTTCAATCCTGGTTCCTCTTCTCCTTATCCAGTTCCCTGCTAACATATTTTGCAGCAGATGGTAGCTTCAGTGCTTGGGTCCCTTCCACATGTGGGAGTCCTGGATTGAGGACTGAGTTCTGGTCTCTTAACTTCATCCTGACACAAACCAACCTTGCTGTGGCCATTAGAAAACATTGCTGTGTGTTTCTGTGTGTCTGTCTATGTGTCTGGGTTACTGTGCCTTTCAGATTAACACAAACTTTAAAACGATACCCTTTTGATTCTTAGCAATTGATTTTCAAATTTTCAAATCATGTCCAAATCCAAAACCTATCCAAATCCAAGTGGACTTATCTAGACTATAACCATGGAAGGGAGTACCCTTGGTAGGGTCTATTGGAATTATGCACTATAGTTATAGCTGGAACGCAAAGATCTGAATATTTTCATCTTGCACTTGTTTTTTTTTTTTTTTTTTAAGATTTATTTTTATTATTTTGTTATTGGAAAGTCAGATGTACAGAGAGGAGAGACAGAGAGGAAGATCTTCCATCCGATGATTCACTCCCCAAGTGAGCGCAACGATGCTATGCCGATCCGGAGCCAGGAGCCTCTTCCGGGTTGCAGGGTCCCATTTGGGCCGTCTCGACTTTCCCAGGCCACAGCAGGAAAGGGAAGGATTAGAACCGGCGCCCATATGGGATCCCGGGCGTACAAGGCGAGGACCTTAACCACTTGCGCCACCGCGCCGGGCCCATCTTGCACTTGTTTTACAAATATATCACAGAGCCAGATAATCAAGCACTTCTTACATTTTAGTATGTATTTTGGAAAATTTCTATAGCTTACTCCTGAGGAATTCTATAAATGCCAAATCATGCTAATAATTGAAATTTTTTTTCCAATATTTCTACAACATAACAACCCAAAGAGCAACCAAAGGAAACTGCAGAGGAAACTGCCTAATTCACTCTCAATCCAAGATTTCCTGCCTCTATGATCAGATATTGTGAACTGTACATTAGTAAAATTTACTTAGTAACAATTGATTCTATAAGGTAAGAACTTCCAGCCTATATCAAGAAAGGAGGAGGCAACCTTCAGTTCTAAGGAGTTTAAAATTTAAAAGCTTAGAAATACAACTAGTATTACAACAAACTGAACACATAAATTGAAAATCAGCATTTAAGCTTCCTTGGGGGATTCCTAGAGGATAAATATGTCACAGCAGTAACAGTTTAATCTGCTGAGTTCCAATTCATCCACTGTTACCAAAAGCCCATTTTATCCACACATCCTTCTCCATTAGGCACAATCCATTATTTTATACCTAACTCAAGACCTGTTGTCAACTTCACTCTCTACTTACTTCTAAAAAATACATTTACTTCTAACTTGACTGCCTCCTGCATACTGTAATTTAGTCTTCAGACTACTTCATTTCTGAGTCATTCATATCCCTCTCTCTCCTCCTACCCAAAGCTTCATCTCGCTCCCACTATGGGGTCCTTGAACGTGCTGTTCTCTCCAACTGAAATGCTCTTTTATCCACTCAGGACTGACAAAGCTTACTCATCTTTAAGGTCTTCATGTAAATACCATGTTGTCAGTAAGGCCTTCCTTGATAGCTCAAGTTGACTAATGCCCACCCCTTCCCAGTTATTCTGCCTCATGTCTTTTGCTTCGCATTGCTCACAGTAAGAGCCAGTTTGCAGTTATTTATCTGTTTCCTCATGCATCCATCCCTTGGGATTATTGCTTTCATCAGGTCAGAGATTATTCCATACTTATTCACTCCTGCATGCCTACTATTTAGCAGTCTGCTGGCATACAGCAAGTACTCAGTGAATATTTTTATATAAATCAATGAATTAATGAAATAGTATTTTGCCATATGTTTATTAGTACAAAAGTTATATAACTGAAATAGTTTGAAGTCATAAAAGAATTGGATATTTTAAAGTTTAATTTTGCTCTCTTTGAAAGTTTATCAAACTTCACTCTTAATATCCATGAATTTCATCTGCCAATCTTCAACATTTTTTCAGAGAAGTTTCATCAACAAGCAGAAGTGTTGCTGCTATTGAAATATTTGAATATGCCAGAGTTTTTAATTGTTTACAGTTTTATGTGGACAAATGTTCGATTCTGTCCTCAAAAGACTTTTATGGTATCTGGCAAAGATATTAAAAAATACAGACACACATGAGATTACATAAGCTATTTGCTAAATAAATTCTTACTAAAAATAATGCTTAAAGTAGTTTCATTTAAAATTGGTAAATTTGAGGCAACCATTGTGGCACGGCAAGTTAAGCTGTCACTTGCTATGCTGGCATTCCAAGTGAGTGCTAGTTTGAGTCCTGGCTGTTCTATTTCTAATCCAGAGCCCTGCCAATGTGACTTAGAAGGCATGTCTCCAAGAAGGTACTTGGGCCCTTGCCATTGGTGCAGGAGACAGAGTTCCAGGCTTCTAGCTTTGGCTTTGCCCAGCCCCAGTTGGGAACAAGTGTGAGGGGGGTGGGCCAGTGAATAGAAAATATCTCCCTCGCTCTCTCTCACATACAACACATATCTCTGTGTGTCACTCTGTTTTTGAAATAAATTTTAGAAAACTGGTAAATCTGAGGTGTATTCTAGAGGAACATAAAAGTACATATGAAAATGGGCTTATAAAAATTGCAACTAGCCCAAATAAGTAGCAGCACAGTAATTGAAATCTTTTTTAAAAATACTGCATATTACGCTAAATACTCAAGGTACTTATGACTATTTCAGCTATCTAAACCACAGATATCAACTGTCCATGTAGAATCTATCCAATCCATGTGAAATAGCAAAATACCTTAAAACAAATTTCAAAACATATCAAAACCAATGATTATATTATTACAGGAAATATTAGACATAAGCAATCTGAGAAACTGCAGAAGTAGTGTAAAAGATTTAAAATAAGGACTGTTATATTTCAGAGTTCTATACTATCACATTTCCCAGATGGTAAACTGCAGTCATGCTGTGTAAGCATGGTGTTCCCACAGATCCAGAACAGTTACCAGAACTGACAACCATCCTTCCTCTGCCCCTCCCTCCTCATCTTCCTCAGGAAAGCACTGAGTGCATTTTCCTTTTACAATGATCCCAGAAGATACAACTGAACCATTAAAAAGAAGCTCATACATCCATGCTCCACCAGCTTGCTACCATCCCCCTGCAGGCTTCTCTTTCCTCTTTGCTCTCAGCAAAAGTTGTGCTCACAGCTTTTTACAAATTCAGGTCTGGGATGTATAGGATAAGACTCCAGAACCATATGTCCCCCAAATTTCAGCCGAGAAATACACATTCAACTCCATGAGCTCCCATCTGCCAGGGTCCCAAATTCAACCTCTTACATAGAATGCAGCAGATAACAGTCAATTCTGGAAAAGCTCTTACCTATGTTGTAAAAGGAAAGCTGACAAGAAGAACCTATTACACTAGTCTTGGCCTGCATGATCTCAGCCAAACTCAAAAGACAGAGCTTGTTACACTTAAATCAACAGAAATACATGCAGCAATGCAGAACACCAGGGGTTTTCAAAATAAAAGTAGTAGATACTAGCATTCATGCTTCTGATCATGATAAAAGTCTGTCTTGCTCTCTTGCCTTCCTCCATGCTTTCTCTTTTCTATTCATTTTGTCTAGTGAACTTGTAGCCCCTTGAATACAATATTTGTTAATTTACACTATAGTTTACATAATGTTAATATTGAAAATTTACACAGTGAATCCTTTTGGGGCCATGAAAATGTTCTAAAACTAATCTTTTCTGACTTCAAAATTTTGTTCATTACAATGTTTTAAATTCAATACCAACAATATTGGCAAAATATGCGAAATGTAAAATAAACCACAATAATCCTTTTAAAAGTGTCTTCCAATACAAAATAAAACACTATGAAAAATTCTTGGAAATAAAAGTATATATTATACAGCTTTCTACAGCTAAAGATGTTTCTGGCTGATAGAAAAATTAGGATACATATGAGTTCAATCTATTAGAGTTATAGTTAAGTATAGTGCCAAAGGCTGGCAGGAACGGGGAAAAGCTACAGCTGACACTTGATGTAAGAGGTAGAAAAGTAATCCACAGCAAGGACATAATAACCCCAAAGCAGAAGTTCTGATGTTCTGCAAAAGGAGGAGATGGGGTCACCAAAGAATAGGAAAAGGAAGACCAGCCAGCTAAACAGACAAGAATTAGAAGCCTTGTATCTTTAGCCTGATCCCGATCTGGATTTATTGACTTTGAGTAATTCCTTTCACCTATTTATAAAATGATAATAATAATAGTAATAATCCAAATAATACCTAAAGATAGTAATAACCATTGCCTACTTCCCATAACCATTGCAAGGACACAATGAGACAATGAGTACAAAATGTGTTGGGAAATTCAAGGTAATATTAACAGGCTAACATTGCAAGGCAGGAAGGCTCAACAAGAAAACAAAAGCTTTTTCTTTGCTTTAGAGGTATTTGGGGTGGTAATAAGACATTAGGCTGAAAATATCTTAGCCTGACACATAGAGACAGAGAATCTATATGAGTAAGAGCATGTGCACAGGAGCAAACAGCAGAGACACAAATTTGTTCAAGGTTGGCATGAGTCCAAAGGACCACAAATAGAAAAATGGCCTTAACATTCTGACTCAAGGAAATCTCTGAAAATCTGAAGATCTTTTAAAACATCATTGTAGTCATTTATCTAATAAGAATAGTGACTACTTTAAACCTACTTCAAAAGGGCACACACATAAATGAACATTTTTATTTAGTTTGTGTGACACAATAGGTCTCATTACAGACTAAAGGAAAGCATTACTCTTTGTCACATCACCTACCATCACAATGACTATCACCACCACCAAACAACCCAACCCCACCAGTAACCACTGACCATCCGCCACAAACCACCATAACCACCATAACATCACCTAAAACCACCACCATCCACCAACAACCACCACCATCCAGCAACAACCACCACCACCCACCAACAACCACCACCACACTACCAGCAACAGACACATACAGATTCCTGACTTTGCCAAAAATACAGAGTTTAAGATAGAAAACTATCTACACAAAATAGGTGGAGATAGAGCTTATCTGTATCAAAATTTCCCTTCTTCATTGATTCCTTTTGGGGCTTGTTCATGGTGACATGACCCTTGCCTCCAGGCAAGCAAGCTGCTGCCAGAATGCCAGAGAAGAAAACTCAGATGACTTGTCCTAGAGATCTATTGTACACCAATCATCGTACAGTTATCGATGTTACACATTTGTAATTGTTCCAACAGGGAAAGTATTAGGTTAGGTCATCTTAATACATATGTACACAAACATAAATAAAGGTAACATGAAGAAACTGAAATGATGAACAGATCCATGACATAGACTGTGGTGATGTCTTCACAGGCATAGGAATATTCATTAAATATATAATTTTCTGTATGCCAATCATTCCTCAGTAAAATGTTGAAACTAATTAATGACACTTAGCAAATGTATAAAGTATCAAAGCTGTTGATCTATAAAGTATAAAAATGATACAATAATGTACAAATTGTTTTCACTAATTTTTATATAAGCTTGCTTGTTATGTACATTTTAGCACTGTTCTAAAACATTAGGAAAGCAGAGTAGCCAATGAACTTTTTAAAAGATTTATTCATTTTTACTTCAAAGATTTACAGAGAAAGAGAGGGAGAGACAGATTTTCCATCTGCTGATTCACTCCCCAAATAGCCACAGTGGCCAGAACTGGGTTGGTCTAAAACCAGGACCCAAAACCTTGAGCCAGTCTGCAAGTTTCCAACATTAAGAGCAGGTTAGTGCAGCAGCTGGGACCAGAAACGGCACTCATATGAGATGCTAGCATCGCCAGCAGAGGACTAGCCTGATACACCACCTTACCGGCCTCATGAATAATCATTAAACTTTAACTGTCAAGCTTCTGAGAGCAAAACAAATAATTTGGTGGTCAACTATTTCAAAACCAGAAAATTAAACGGTAGCATTTTAAAAGTGAAAACAAACAATAAATCAGTTAAATGCTCACCAAATTTCTATCCTTTCATTCTGAGGCTTAGTCCACATTCTGGTAGAAGCATACGAAAGCAACCATTGTTTCTCCTTTTAAAGTTTGAGAAAAGCGGACTCAACAAGCACACTTGACTAGCAGTTCTTCATTTATGCAGAACCTAGAAAGTCTAGTTGTACATATCAGTATTTCCTTCAATCTTTCTGAACTGGATTTGAGAGACCAAGAATTATAGGTTTTCAATCAAGCTTAAAATAACTAGTTCTTAAAATTTCAAACTCACTATGCAGTTTTTCTCAAACTCATAGTTAGTCCATTTCCTCCACAGAATTTCCTCCAACAGTGGCATCTGTTTTTATTGGAAAGGTATTTTATTGTTCATACTACCATCCTTGTCTGCAACAGAATATTTCAATTTGCTGGTTGGTGCCCAACTTCTTTTTTTATACCCCTGCACAATCCACATCAGAAAGACTGAATTGGAGAATGAGGAAAAAGTGATTGTTAACTGGGATGTGGGAAATGAGGGCATTTTATGAACTGATGTCCCTAAAATCATCTTTACCAAGTGTTTGAGAACGCACGCCCCCCCCAACACATCCACATCCACAAAAACACCTATCCAAAGCCCCTGAAATGGATCATTCAAGCATTTGAGCAGAAAAGAAGGCACAATTTTCTACATGTAATCCTGCCCTACCTATTTGTTTCCCCCCACCATCTCTTTGGAAATAAAAAAGGGCAATCTACTATTCAGGCAAATGACTTTACTGAAAAATATGACTCCCTCACAATACTAGAACATCACACAGAATAGTCGGTCTACAATCTTATTTGCTAGGGTGTAGTACCACAAGTTCAATGTCAATAAATAATTCTCAAAATCTGAGTTGAACGCAAAACACTGACTGCTTGAAGGACAAATAATGCAGGTACTTTTCTCAATCTGGGTCAGTCTAGACCATCAGAAAACCAGTCCCTAAAGATAAATTGGCCAATTGCTTTTGTAAAATTCAGCTTTGAGGTGATGCTATTCACATTTTTTAAAAAGTTGCAGACCATAGAAGGTCTCCCCAAGAGGCCACTGAACTTATCTGGACAATAAGACGCTGAACTTTATGCTAGGCATGTGTTTGCAAGCAATGAATCTCAACTGAACTTGAACTATGGTTATGCAACAAGGTGGAGGAATCCACCATGGGGGAGGGGTATGGGAGGGGTGGGGGAATCCCCAGCGCCTATAAAACTGTACTACATAATACAATGTAAGCAACAATAAAAAAAAAAAAGAAAAAAAAAAGTTGCAGCAGAATCAGAATTATAAGACTTGATTTTCAGAACGAAACATCATGTACTCTTTACAGTGATTTCTGGGAGAAGTTCTTGTCTGATGCCAAGAGTATCTATAATCATCCTGAACGACTGGCTATCTTTTCTCCCACAAGTGTCTCCTCTTCCCACTGACTGATCAGAAGTACACACCTAAACTTGTGTCTTCCGTATTACTTAGATCATTCTGCTTGCAATTTAATTGGGTGAATTTTATCCCAAATTTACTTTCTTTAGTTCTAATTTTACTAGCAGCCTAAAAATTCCTTCTAGTACAAGATAATGCACATAGAAAAATACACTACTGGTGCATATTTACTTGAGTTTTGTCCTACAGATATGCTTGTTTCACATCTTAAAAAAAATAAATAAAAAACAGAGCTTCTCCCACTAAAACATTCCTTGCCTTGTTAAGCGCATATTTGTGACACACTCAAGTCTTTCCCATAAGATCAAGTTATCAAGAACACAGGGTACAGTCACCAGAACAGTGAGGAGGATGGGCCAGCTTGATGGCTCTGGAGGTGCTGAGAGGTGAAAGGATTCCATCTCTGCCTGAAATCAGAAACAGAAAGGACGTAACGAGCTGTATCTAGGAAGCAAAATGAGCAAGTGGAACTTGGAAAACCGCTGCTCAGGAAACACACAATCTTTTAAACAGCAGTGAAGGAAAAATAGCCAAGGAGGGTCTTCAAAAGTAATAGGCAGAACAACAACAAACCTTGAAACCCGTTTCTTGGTTTCAACCAACAACTATTTGCTGAGCTCTTAGTACATGTCGGATGCTAAACTAGATAAATGAAAACCAAAATAAGATTGATTCATGAAACAAAGAGCCTAATGCAGTTTGTAGGAAAGAGGAGAGGAATTATACAAAGATGCAGTTAGCCTCTGCATTCAAGGATCCCACATTCACAGTTTCTGCATCCACAGAGTTAACCAATATTGGGTTTTTTAAAAAAACGATGCCTGTACTGAACATGCGCAGACTTTTTTCTGTTATTCCCTAAACAATACAATATTACAACTTTTTGCTTGGCATTTACACTGTTTTAGGTATTATAGTAATCTAGAGATGGTTTTAAGTACACAGGAGGATATGCACAACTTATACACAAATCCTACACCTTTTTTTTCACATTAGATAGTACTTAGTACCTGTGGGATATGGTGTCCATGAGTCCTGGGACCAACCCCAGTGGATACATAAGGACAGATGGCACACATTTGTGTGGAGGTTTGTGTACAGGCACGCATACATTGTGTTTTATAACACAGAATTCTATATAAACGCAAAACAGGCCAATTAGCACCACCCATGGCAGTAACAGAAGGCAGGTTTTGTGTTTAGTGAGGTCCATCTCAACCATCACTCTGATTCTTACAATAACTGAAAGATCCTTTAATTTTGTGACATGATGACAGCAAGCTGAACTAAGAAATAAACCAACCCCAAAGAGTAAGAGATGTGCACTGTTTAGTGTACCGTTAACTACGGAATATCACAGCAGAAACCCTAGCATAAGATCCAGCCAAGAAAACATTTTTCACTTTTGTCTAATTTTGATATTTACTTGGCTTGTACTGGAGAGATTTAGCCAGTTAGTGACTTGGACAGTCTGTGGACATGGCATTTATCATCATTTTCTCAAAAGAAATCAAAGTGTAAGCCAACTAACTTTGAAAAGTTATGGTCTGACAAAAGGGCACTTGGCTTTCTTTCACAAATGTAGTTTCAGTTTCAGCATATATCACACAATCTGGAAATGTACATATTCTTGAAAACTGATAATGGCACTGTGTCATAAATAACTTCCAAAAATAAGGGAATAAGGCTTGACCCAACTCTGGAAGATTTCAGAACCCTTTGCAAATGGAGAGAGTACTGAGGCTTTGGACAGCCTTATCTCGCACCTCCAGCTGAAAGCACTCGTAACAGTAAATAAAGCATTGCCTCAGCTAATTCATTTCCCCCACCCTTGCAAAATTTAGGACCTATGAGTCCCTTGCTGGCCTCCCAATTTGTTCCTTTCGTGTGAATTCCACCGGGTTGCCAAATTCCTGTTACGAGGGATCCAGTTACTACTTGCTGAAAATTCTCATGCTCTAAAATTGCTTAAAGTCCCAAATATAACCTCAGTGTCACTCCCTCCACACTTAAGCTAAACCTAAGTAAAGCCTGTTTGATTTTATTGTTCAAAAACAGTAGACATCATTTATGTACCTCTTTTTGAAAAAAAAATTTTATGGACTTATTTGAAAAAGCAGTATTACAGAGACAGGGAGACATACACACAAAAATAGACAAACAGAGATAGCTAAATTTTCAATCTGCTGGTTCAGTTCATAAATGGCTGCCAACATTTATGGCTGGGCCAGGTTGAAGCCAAGAGCCTGTAACTATGCCTGTGTCCCTCGCGTGGGCTGCACGGGCCCAAGTACTCAGACTAATATTCATTACTTTCCTAAAGAGCTGGATTGGAAGCACAACAGTCAGATTTTAAACCAGATCTCTAATACAGAATGCCAGCATCACAGGCAGCAGCTTAACATACTGTGCCACAATGCCAGCCCTCCTCAGTGGTTACCTCATCTCCCCTCGCCCATCGTGCTTCTTAGGCAGGTGCTGCTATCTCCTTTTAGCTTCAACTTCAAGGCAGAGCCGTATCCTACCCACTTCCCTCCCAAAAGCCACCATCTTGAACCACCATCACAAGTTTTCTGGATTTCTGCACTGGTTTCCCAATGGGTCTATTTAACCAAGAGTCCCTGCAGTTGACTCTCCAAAGCAACAAGCAAGATCCTTTTACAGGTTGACAGTCAAACTGTGGCACTCTTCCATCACTCTGCTTAGTATGCTTTGGCCTCCTCACTATTCCTTAACCATGCCAAGCACACTCCCTTCTCAAGGTCTCAGTGCCAGTAGTTACCCCTGCATGAATACCCTTTGGGCTTGCACCTGCCCTTCCCCTTAGGCCTGTTCAAATACCACTTTGCCAAGAGAACTAACCCTTCTAGTACCCTCCTCATCAACTTCTTTTACTCTTTCCCTACTGTATTTTTCTACCTTGAACTTACCACTGCTTCACAAATAAGCTTAGTACATTAGCTCGCCAGGCAACTCCTGTTTGAACATCATCGCTGGGAGCTAAGAGCATTTCTAGGGGCATTTATCTGCCAGGTACACTGCTGTATTTTAGTGCCTGAAACAGAGCTCAACATATAGGCATTCTCATAACTGCTGAATGAATTCTTCAGAGTCCTTCTGTCATCCCTAAGTGCTACTGCTAATATCTTCATACCAGTACTTCTGACTGCATGTCTGTACCACAGGGCTACCACCATGATATAATTCACAGTCTAATTTTCTTACTCAAATATTTCTCCATTACCTAGAGAATACAGGGTAAGCTCTTTTTGCATGTCATGAAATCTTTTTGGTTCTGGCACTACCTTACTAGCTAAGTTTGATCTCTTAACAGAGTTTCACGACAGAACTGCTCTCAGCTGACCAGGCCTTAATTGTCCTGTATGTGCTAACTTCTCTCTCTAGAGCAGCTCCCCTCACTTTGTCCACTTAGCAGCAACTCAACAAAACGGTCTCAGCTTCAGTTGGTGGCTCTTCAGTAGTATCAACTTGAAGTCTTTACCGATTGTCCCAAAGATAATCTTAGTGCCACCCCCTCCATGTTCCAACACCACCTAGCACATACTTCAGTAGAAACACATTATCTTACTTGATTACAATCTTTTTAAAATTTCAGTCTCCCAGGAAACAGAAAACTCTCTGTTGAAAGTTATCCCATATTACTGGTCTATTTCTAATGTCTGTTCTGTCATTCTTAGATGCTTTCTGAATTAATCACTCGACAACCAAGTGAACGAATAAGAGACAACGATGTGGAACACTTTGCAAATGGATCTGAGCTTTGGTACTTTGAACTTGAATCTATGGAGAACAGTTATTATTAAACTCAACTGCACATTTAAACCAAATGCAACTTTATAGTTATGTCAACAACTCAAAATATGGAACTCTAAAGGGATAAGAAAACTTTGTCACCTATATCTTTTGCAAAATTTCAAAATTTCTCCTCCAGATAACTTTTCTAACCATTTTTTAAAAATATGTAAAGTCATGTAGCTCTTTTTTTTTAAGATTGATTTATTTATTTTGGAAATGCAGATTTACAGAAAGAAGAAGAGGCAGAAAGGTCCTCCATCCACTGGTTTACTCCCCAAGTAGCTGCATCAGCCATAGCTGAGTTGATCAGAAACCAGGAGCCAGAAGCTTTGTCTGCATCTCCCATGTGGGTGCAGGGTCCCAGAGCTTTGGACCATCCTCAACTACTTTCCCAGGCCACAAGTAGGTAGTTGGAAGGGTAGTGGAGCAGCTGAGACATGAACCAGTGTCCACATGGGTTCCCAGAGTATGCAAGGCAAGGTTTTAGCCAGTGAGCCATTGCATTAGGTCCTATCCTGTCTTAAGAAACATTCCTCTTGTCTTTTCATCTCTGATACTGTGAATATTATATAAGCACATATCAAACTATATAATACAGATTAAGGAAAAATATTGTACAAAATATATACAGACAATAATTCAAAACACTAGTATAGCCTAGTTCTGTTGTATAGAAAGTTAAGCAAGCATGTAGATAGCCACACTACATACTGAACTGCATAAAACTAGAGGATGCAGCATGAGTAAACTGACAGTAAGCAAAACAGAGCAAAATCTCTAAAAGAAACCCTAACCAGACAAAGGAGTTTAATAGAAGATGCTGCCCTTCCATTTCATTCCACCCTTGTTTGAGTAAATATTCTTTGATAATGACCACATAATAGAAAAGGAAAAAATAGATTATTCAAGAAATGTATGGGGAGGATGGGCTGAGTATTGGAGAAAGAGCAAATTGAT
>NW_024466829.1:0-46160 GCF_017591425.1 Ochotona curzoniae
GCCTGGGGCTACATGACCTGAAGTCCGGAGCCTCCAAACTCTTCCAGCTTTCCCACATGGGTGCAAGATCCCAAGGCTTTGGGCCATCCTCAACTGCTTTCCTAGGCCACAATCAGGGAGTAGGATAGGAAACAGGTCTGCCAGGATATGAACATACAACCATATGGTATCCTGGCTCATTCAAGGCGACGATTTTAGGCACTAGGCCAGTGTGCTGGGTCCAAGAAATCAATCTTAACATCAACAAAGAAGCTTCAGTAATCATTATCTGATTTTTTGTTTGCCTGTAAACATTACAGATGTCATTGTTGCCATTTATTTGTGGAACTCTAAAATGCCAGCCCAGAGTAATTTATGTATTTATCAGATAATGCTTGCTTCTACTTAAATAATAATTTTTAGTTTTTTTTTTTTTTTAATCTACATTGTTGCCAGCAAAGGAGGTTTTGAAATGGTCACCAAGGAAAAAGAAATGGTCCAAAGTCGATAGCTGCTTGGGATATCTGCCAGGAAAAGAAACAGGATCTCTCTTCAAAGTCTCACTAGGAAAGAATTCTCTACTCATATGAGCTGTTGCAGTCTGGTGGTGTCAGTCTTATGGTGAGTTGCTGCATTGTTCTTAGAAGTGGATTAATTGGTCCTGGTGTGGTAGCCTAGTGGCCAAAACCCCACCTTGCATGCACCAGGATCCCATATGGGCACTGGTTTGTGTCCCAGCTGCTCCACTTCCCTTCCAGCTCCCTGCTTGTGGCCTGGGAAAGCAGTCAAGGATGGCCGAAAGCCTTGGGATCCTGCACCCACATGGGAGACCTGGAAGAGGCTCCTGCTTTCTGGCAGCTCAGCTGCGGCTGTTGTGGCCTTTTGAGGAGTGAACCTGCGGATGAAAGATCTTTCTGTAAATCTGGCTTTCCAATAGAAATGAAACTTGTTGGGGGAGAATGTGTTAAAATTATTTTGTGTTGCAAAGGCAAGTTTAGAGAGAAAGATAAAGCTCTTACATCCATTGGTTCACTCCCCAAGTGGCCGCAGTGTCCAGAGTTGAGGTAGTTCGAAGCCAGGAGCCAGGATGTTCCGGGATTCCCACCCGGGTGCAGGGTCCCAAGGCTTTGGGCCTTCCTTGTCTGCTTTCGCAGGCTACAAGCAGGGAGCTGGATGGGAAGCTGGAACAGCTAGGGCCTGAATGGTGCCCATGTGGGATCCTGGAGCTTGCCAGTTAGGGATATAACTGCTAGACTACTGTGCTGGGCCCCACTTGATTTGTTTTTATTGGTGAGTAATATTCCCTTATATGTGTGTACCTTATTGCTTGTTTACTAGTTGATGAAGAGTGGATAGTTGCAGTGTTTGGCTGTTAGGAAGAATAATATTCCTGTTTAGGTATAACGCTTCCAGATGTGTTAATTTCTCTTAACAGAGTGGAATTGCTAGGTGTTGTGTAACATTTATATTTATTAAGAAGAAAACTGTCAGAATGTTTTTCAAAATGGCTGAACCCTTTTTATATTATGCCCAGTAATGTGAAGGCTTGTGGTTTTTCCATGTCCTGGCAAACGTGTTGTCACTGTTTTGGTTATGGCCATTGTATTAGGTATGCACTGGTATTTCCTTGTAGTTCTCATTTGCATTTTCCTAAAGGCTACTGATGATGCTTTGCATTGTTTTATGTTCATGTTAGTTGTTTGTGTATCTTCCTCAATGAAGTGTTTGTTGGGTTGGCTTTGTATACTTGTAAGAGTTTGTTATACTAAATACAAGTGCTTAATCAGAGACATGATTTGCAAAAACTTTATTCTTGTCTTTTATTTATGTTTTCATTTTTCTGATAGTATCTGCTTGAAGAATGGTTTGTAGATTCCTGTTTTCCTTTGATGGATTGTAGTTTTCATATCATTAAGGAAGTATTTTCCTTATTTATGACTATAGTCATTTTTTTTTCTCTGTGTAGAAGTTCTGTGGTTTTAGGTTTATTTACAAAGCATTTCCTTTTGAGTTGACTTACTCCTTTATTTTCATTTTATTTGAAAGAGAGGAGAAGAAGGTTCCATCTGCTGGTTCCCTCCCAGCCAGGGTGAAGCCAGGAACTCAATCCAGATTTCCTTTGTGGGTGGCAGGGATTCAGGTACTTACATAGTCATCTGTTGTCTGCCAGGCAGGGATCTGTGTTAGGAGTGGTGCTGGGACTTGAACTCAGGCACTGGCGTGTGGGGTGTGGATCTCACAAGTGGGGTTGTAACGATTGGCTTTCACACTGAAGTTGATGGTGCAGCTTGAATTGTTTCTTTGTGTGTGTGTATAAAATGTGAGGTACATAGGCAGGTTAGTTTTGGGGATGGAGGGCATATGGATATTCAGTTGTGATGAGCACTGTGTAAACAGCATTGTTTTCTGTTGATTTAACCAGGCTAGCTGTATTGAGAATCAGCTGGCCATGAATGTACAGTATTCTTTCTGAACTGTTTTGTTGTATTGGATTGCGATGGTCTTCCCTTACCCCCAGGCGTAAGTCAGTCTATGGTTTCATAGATTTTTTTCTGTGGTTTTGTTTACCTGCAGTCAGTTGCATTAAAATATTGCATGGAAAATCCCAGTTTTAAGTGGTTTGTAAGTTTTTAGTTGTGTGGTATTCTGATTAGTGTGAAGAAATGTTATTGTGTGGGTCACTGTCCTGTCTGGAATGGGATTTATCCCTTTGCCCCTGTTTAGCATCTATCTTAATTATTGGACTGGCTGTCATGCCTTTCCAATGCTGGTAACCAGATATGCTTTTCTTTTCTTCGTTTTTAAGAGTTTTATTTTTGGGGGAAAGGCAGAGTAGTAGAGACACAGAGAAACATCTTTTGTGTACAGGTTGACTTCCTAAGTGGCCACAAGGACTGTAGCTGAACTGATGGAAAGCCCGGAGCCCAGAGCCTGTTCCAGGTCTCCCACATGGGTGCAGGTCCCAAAGACTTTCTAAAGCCACAAACAGGGGAGCTGGATGGGAAGTGAAGCAGCCAGGACGCAAACTGGTGCCCATATGGACTCCTGACACGTGCAAAGTGGGTATTTAGCCACTGAGCTTTCGCATCAGGCCCCCCAGATATTCTCTTATTTTACAGAAATGATCTCAAAATACAGCAGCAGTGATGTTGGCAATTTGGATTGCTTGAGAGAGGATTGCTTGGATTGCTTGTGTTCACCTAAGTCTTATCATAGTATTTTATTGTGATTTTTCTATTTAATAATTTTAATGTGATACTGTACCTTGTTTCCTGGTGCCAGGCTCTGCATCTGTGTGATGGTGGACAGCTTTCTTAAATAGCCCTTGACTCAGTTTTCTCATCCTAAAAGATTGGGTAATGGTACCTATTCAATGTGTTAATGTGAGAATTAAGTACTTTAAAAGTGGTAAGATGCTCAAATGGTATTGAAGTCAGCTGTTACTATTCGAACATGATTTATGTCAAAGAAATGTGAGTTGAAAAAGAATTGATTGGCCTTTACAAGACAGTATTATAAGAAAAATGAAAGTTGGGATTTAATATCAATTTGGGAGTCATAAGTAACAGAATAAGTAATCCTGAATAGAATAGGATTGGATGAGATTCTACAAGTCCCTACATGAAAACTGTATGTTTTGATGTGTGCGCCATTGCGTTCAGGAGCTCTGAGCTGTGAAGTTCAGCAGCAGGCACTGAAGAGGTTGAGCGCTCATGAGCAGATATCACCAAAGGCCTAGGGGTTACAACACAGTGTCATCCTGGCTCTAGGTCCAACTTTTGCCTTTTAGTCCCTGACAGACCTCTTTATTCTGGATTCCAATTTTGGTATTTTTCTTCCTTTCCTTCTCTTTCTTTCTTCTTCTTCTTCTTGTTTAGTTTTGTTTTGTTTTTTTTGTTTTGTTTTTTTGTGCTGAGTCAGATTGTCTTTTACTGTTTATTTTATGGTTAACTCCAAGGATTTCTGGGAAGATGCGTCTGAAGGATATTTGGAGTTAATGTGGTGGTAATGTTGAGTGGGGGGTCAGCATAAGGACCTTCAGGAATGAGGGTAAAATTGTATGATTTACTGAAATAAATTTTAGTATGATTCCATCTTTTCTGAATTGTCAATATTTGCGTTTCAGGTCTAGAAAGCTTAAAATTCTAAGCAATACATTGCTTTGGTATCTCTTCAAATTTTGCAACTGACATTTAATGCTGGTGTAGAATTACCATTGAAGACAAATAATGGTGGAGAGAGAGTGTGCAAGCGAGCAAGAGTGCTTCCATCTGCTAGTTTATTCTCCACTTGTCCCCACGTGGGCCAGGCCGGAACCAGGAACCAGGAATTCCATCCTGAGTCACCACATGGGTGGCAGGGACCCAGCCCAGCTACTTTCCTTTTTATTAATTTCTTATATTCTTTTTTGTTATGTTTACATAGTTGAGGGATGAACTCACACGTGAGCCTCTGATCAGGGTGGGGAGGTTCAGGTTCAGACATTGAGGAAAGTGGGTAAGACAAATGTTTCCTTTTTTTTTTTCCTTCTCCTGTGTCCACTGGGGAAGAGGGCAAGAGGGCCACTCCTTGCTGTCAAACTACATCAGTCCTTGGTGATGGGGGAGATGATCATTTGATGATCAAGCAGGCCCCATTGTGGGGAAGTATTCCAAGGTGTTTCTTGAGTGATTTTGGTAGTTCCCTGTGGCCAGGGTCTGAGTCCAGCCGTCTAGTCAGGGACTCCCCCAGGAAACCTCATCGGGGGGAGCTCAGACTTGATTCTAGCATGCACCAGCCAGTATACATGCTGGTGAATGGGGCTGCTTCGTCAGCGCTGACCCAGCTCCATGTTTCATGCAAACTGACAGGTATTAAGGCCCAGCCCAGCCAGCCTGCCACAGACCGGGTCCTCAAGCATAGCAGTGTGTCACACGGTCTAGTTGGGGCAATCCTGAGTAACCTGCACCAGGCTTGCCCTGCAGCCACGTTTTTGCATATGCCACCATCTGCTGCAGCCCAGCTCATATCCTATCCAGTTTTCATGCACACCCATGCGTGCTGTGGCTTAGCTCAGCACAGTATGACCCTCATATGTGCTGATAGGTGCCACCATGTTGTTCAGCCTGGTCCACCCCAAGCTCTGGTTGTCTGACAGGTTGTAGATGCAGCCTAGCCTAGCCAAGGTGTGCCCACAGTTCCCCTACCAGGCATGCTCCAATCTCCAGTTCTTGAAGCACTTGCACCCAGCCTTTTATATGCCAGCTGGTGCTGCAGCCTACCCTGGTTAGCCCATGCCCATTCTGGCTCTCATGCACACTAGAGGGTGAAGCGGCCTAGCCCAACCTGGCACACCCCCAGTCCCAGCTGTCACACTCACCAGTGGAAGCAGTAGCCAACAGGGAGTCCTTGAAGTTCTCCAGCCAGGCCTACTCCCAGCCCCAGGTCTTGCATGTGCCAATGGGTGCTGCGGCCTAGTCAGAGATGGTCTGTCCCAGGACTTGGCATTTCCCATCAGATACTACAGCCTGCCGCAGCTTAGCCCACCCCAACTCTCAGCTTTAATTCTCTCCAGTTGTCCCCTACCAGGCCTGTTCCCAGCCGCAGGTCTTGCATGGGCCAAGGGGTGCTGTGACCAGTTTGTTAGAGTCTGCTTGCAGTCTTGACATTTTCCAGCAGGTGCAGCAGGCTATCCTATGTTACTAAGCGTGCGATTCCCAGAATTACATGTTAGCAGAAAGCAGGATCAGAATTAATGTCAAACCTGGGGACTCTGAAGGAAATGTGGGCATTCCAAGCAGCAACTGAAGCTGTGTGCCAATTGCCTGCCCCTCAGGTCAACATTTTATGTGGACATATTTAATGTTAAATTCCAAACTATTGCTTTTTTTTTTTTAAAATGTAATTCCGTAGGCTTAGGTTCACCCGCGGCCCTGGTTCTGTTGCATGCTGGTTGCTGTCATGGTTTAGCATAATGTGACCCATTCCCTTATCCAACACTCACTGTCAGATACTGAGATCTAGCCCTGCCAGACAGGTCCCCAGCCATAGATTTCATGTGCGCTGCTCTGTGGTGGTCAACAGTGATCCATGCTAACAAGCCCAGCCCAAGTTTCCCATGTGGGCTGGTACATCAGTCTGACCCTTAAAGATCTTTAGGTCTCTTCCCCTCCGATCCACTGAGTCTCATTCCCCTTGCTTACCTGCAGTACAGTGGCCTTGTCATTGGGAGTCCCTCAGGATGCATTCCTCATCCACACAATACTCCCAGGATGGTCCTTCCTACCCCATATCTCCTTGCTCCTTTCTCTAATCAACCCACAAGCCTTGTGCCTAGCCCAGTCTTCGGAAGCCCAGTGGGTGGTATGGTGGTCCTGTATTCTGCCATCCACCAGGGTCCCGAGCTCCTGTCATATATGCTAGCCTGGTGTCTTACCCCTCTACACACCCAAGATCCAGGCCAATTGCGGGTTCCAGGCCTGGTCCACCAGCTCACCAGAGCAGTGTGCTGACCTGGGGCTCTCCCCTCCGCTCTCCTCACCTCACCCAGGACCAGACACATAAGGAAATCCCCAGGTTCTCTCCACCTGCCTAGCGATGAGCTCCTGGTTCCCCAATGCCCACCGGTGTTACGCCCTTAGCCTTCCCCCAACTGAAGCTGCAGCCTCAGCCCTCTCACCCCCTCACCTGGTGCCCTGGGAGCATGGCAACAGGATGATGCCATCCCCTGGTGTGCCTAAAATGTTGTTAAAAGCTTTTAACATCCATGTGGTGAATATATTTCAAATGTGTGGTTTTAAGAAGACGGTATGGTCACCCTTTTCCTCCTCTCATATGTTCTTCCTCCTTTCTTACATTTCTTTTAATTTTTTTTCCCATTACTTCAAGTGGGCAGCTTATATCGTGGAAAGAAACCTCGAAGACCTGAAGAAAGAAAACACTTGTGATGGGCAAAAGTGAGTATCTTAGTGTTAATATTTTTTTCGAAGATTTATTTCTTTATTGGAAAGTCAGATATACAGAGAGGAGGAGAGACAGTGAGAAAGATCTTCCATCCGATGATGCACTCTAAAAGTGACTGCAATGGCCAATGCTATGCCGATCCGAAGCCAGGATCCAGGAAGTTCTTCTGGGTATCCCACACAGGTGCATGGTCTCAAAGCTTTGGGCTGTCCTCGACTGCTTTCCAGGCCACAAGCAGGGAGCTGGATGGGAATTGTAGCTGCCGGGATTAGAACCCTCACCCATATGGGATTCCAGCGCATTCTAGGTGAGGACTTTAGCCGCGAGGCCACACCGCCGGGCCTTTAGTGTTAACATTTTAAAACTACTTTCTTACTTTCTTAACTAGGTAATTCTGCCATAAGGATTTGTAACAAGTTTTCCAGTGCATCTGGCCTCCTTCGTTGTGAATTATCTACTCGTTATTTTTCCATTTGAAATACTTAGTTAAACTGAACTGTTTCTTGGAAGAAACTTTTGTCACATACTAGTACAGAGAATTTTGTTTTTCACTCTTTGTTAAAGAAAATGTCCTAATTCAGCAGCTTGTGTAGGTTCACTAAATTGGAAGCCACACTTTGCCCACCGATGTAATGCTATCTGCTCACTTGTCAAATAACTCCTTTCCAGGGATGCCTCTCTGCACGTGGGACCTGAAGTGGCAGTATGTCACATACCAGTCTCCATCATGCCCCTTTGAGCCCAGGCTGAAGAGAAACTCATAGTCTTGCAAGAGATGCAGCACAGACGTGTAGAAAAAACGTAAGATTTTCCAGCCAGAGTTGCCGCAGTCAGAAGGATGGAATGTGAACGGCCGAAACTCTGACACAGTGACGCTTGCAAGTAACAGCATCTCTTGATGACTGTTTGAAGAACAATCTTATTATCTCAAGTCCTAGTTTTGCCGTATGAAGACTGCAGCCCAAAGCAGAAGAAGCAGGAAGCAACTCTGGAACACTTAAGTGCTGCACTGTGGGGAGGGGAGCAAGAGCAACTCTTGTAAGATGGAGCCATGAGCAGCCAGCCTCTATGGGTGCTGGGGGAACTGGCTGAGCCCTCCTGGCCCTGGAGTGGCAGGCAAGATAGTTTGGGTATGGGGAGGCTGGCAAGCTGGCTCTGGAGAGGATGGTAATAAGGCTGTGGGCACAGGAGGCATAGCCAGAGCCAGCCAGACTGTGGAATGCCTGCGAGCTGGAGGCGCCAGCACAGTCGACGTGACCCTGGAGCAGCCAGCTGCCAGAGGGTAGCTGTGGGCAGTGGCTGAGCCTGCCTGGCACAAATTGTCAACAGCAATATGGGGACTTAGGAGGCGCTACCAAAGCCAGCCTAGGCCTGGCTTGTCTGTGGTGTGTGGTGGCAGGGCAAGCAAGCTAGATGAGCTGGGGACCTGGGCTTGGGAGCCTGGTCCTGGGGACAAGGGTTATTGCACTGTGGGCAGGAGGGTCACCGACCGAACTGGCCTGTCCCCAGAGTGGGAAAGCTGCTGTGGAATGGATGTGCAAGGTGTGCAGTGGACACAAGACAAGTGGGCCTGGTGTTGGAAGAGCAGTCCAGTGAGTGGTGTGCTGGGGATGCTGGGTCACTGGGCTAGCCCTGCAGATCCCGGAGCAGCTGGCAGGGTGGGAGGGTGGCAGGGTGGGCAGGATAGGAGTGCAGTGGGGAGGGGTCCTGGGAGAGTTGAGCTTTCCATGCAATGGATGATGATAATCCTGTTGGTGCAGGGATACCAGCGGAGCCAGCTTGGCAATGAAGCGGTAGTGGGTGGCTAGGGACACAGGGTGATCTGACCTATCAGACTTGGCCCTGGAGCAGCCAGCAGATGGCTTGGGGACTGGGCTGGTCTCGTCGAGCACCCTCTGGCCCTGGAGCATACCCCATGCATGCTAGGCATGCTTATGGTGCTAGGGGAACTTCCTGTGGGCCACTAGAGCAGTGGGTGGGAGAGTGGCTTAGGTGGGCTAGAGTCATGTGGGGCAACAGGTGAGCCTGCCTGGCCCTGTAGCAGCTTAGAGGCAAGCTGGGAAAGAGAGGGGTGTTCTGTGGGCCAGCCTGGCCCTGGGGTGGATGGAGGGTGGCAGGTGCACCGGCCATTGTGGAGTGGTCCTTGAGCAGCAGGGGATGGTGGTAGGACAGGTGGACATTAGGAGCTTGGCAAGCATTGGTAGAGCCCACCTGGTCTTGGAGCAACTCATGGCACAATTGGGTGGGTAGGCTAAAGGCATAGGGGTTTCCAGTCCAGTTGCTGCCCGGAATATTAGAAGTATGGCAGTCCCTGGAGGAGTGAACCTGGTCCTGAAGTGCCAGGAGGAATGACAGAGCATGCCAGCCCGGGACCCACGGTCTCTGACAAAATGGGCCAGGTCCTAGAGCAGCAGGTGGTGATACTGCCTGCTGAGGGAGCATGGTCACTGGGCAATCACATCCTGCCCTGGAGTAGCCAATGGGGCTGGCAGGCTAGGGTTTGTGCCTTGTGACACCAGCAGAACCTGGCCCTGAAGCAGCAAATGGGACAGTATGCAAACCTGCTTTGTGTGGGCAGCCTTCAGCAGAGCTGGCCTTGAGGTGTTGCAGTGAACAGGTGGGCTGGGGATGCGATGGCTGCTGCCAAAGCCGGTGTGGCTCTGCAACAACAAGTGGGGTGGCAGGGTGGACATGGTGGCAGGGTGGGCATGCTGGCTGTGGCTGGGTGCTAGCCAGCTGGTATGTCCCTGGAGTGGGTGACAAGTATCTGTAGGCAAGGGGTGTGGTGGGAAGGGTTGCTGATGGAGAAGCTTGCCTTCCCCAAGAGCAGCAGGGGCCAACGGCTTGTTGTGCATGAGGCATTGGCCAAGTCCTGCTGACAGTAGAGGGGCTGGTAAGTGGGCTGGGAATGTGGGAGGCCACATGAGCCACTTTTTCACTGAAACAGGTAAGCAGGGCAGTGAGGGGGACATGTGTGGCTGACCTTCGGTGACACTACCTGCGAGGCACACTCTTGAGGGTCTGGGAAAAGCCGGAACCGCAACCGGACCCCTTATTGCCAAAAGCGGCTGCTTTTATACTCTTTCTCCACTGCTTTTTTCCCTGTAGATCTTCTCTGCTGCTTTTCTAGCCCTCTCTCTGCTGCTTTTTTCCCCGTTCTCCTCATAGGCCTTATTGCTTTTGTACCCCTCTCTGCTGCTTTCCCCCCGTTCTTGTCCCTGTACTTTTCTCTGCATAGGTCTTACTGCTTTTGTAACCCCTCTCTGCTGCTTTTTCTCCCTCTATGCCTTAGCTTTTTGCTTAGCTTTTCGCTTAGCTTTTGTACCCCTCTCTGCTGCCCCATTCTTCTCGTTCCGTCCATCGTTCTTCTCGTCCATCTTATAGCTTTCAGTGGCTGCTTTTATACTGCTCTCCACGAATCACTTCTCCCCGTGGGCCCACTTGGTGCTACCTGATAGGCCAGTTGCAATGACATAATTGCAGCGAGGGCATCAGCCTATCCCTGTGACTTCCTGTTTGCCTGCTGGTAAGACCAACTCCGCCTCCTGGCCCTGGGGAGGCTGCCATCCTGAGAGGGCCTTTCCTATTCCTGGGACGTGCTTTGGCACCCTGCTCCCCTCAGATGTGGGCATGCTCTGGGCCCGGGGATTCAGATCCTATGGGCTGTTGCTACAGATTGCTGTCAGATGGGCCCAGCCCTAGATCAGTGGGCAGCCCTGCTGAGGGAGCAGGTGGGTGGCTGAGTGTACATGTGCCTGGAACAGTTGGTGGGGTAGTGATGTGGGTGGGCTAGAAGTTCAGGTGGCAGGCTGGGAACTGGAGGGGTGTCAGCCAGCTGGCCTGTCTCCAGAGTGGATGGTGGACAGGCTTGGGGTACTGGGGGGAGGGTAGAACCTCCTGAGCAAGCCGGAATGGCCCTGGAGGAGCCAGCAGGTGGCTGTGGGAGCAGGATGGATGTGGGTTGCTTGAGAAGCCCACCTTGCCCTACTGCAGTGGATATGGGAGGCAGTGGTCTGAGGCTTGTGGAATGCCAGCTGAGCTCTAGCGGCTCTGGAGAGGCTGGTAGACAACCTGGGAGTGTGGAAGGCCCTGCCAGAGCCCCTTTGGCCCTTTATTGCCAGGCGGGATGGCAGCATGGGCATGTTGTAGGGCAGGGGATTCAGGTCCTGTGGGCTGGTGCTGCAGGGTTGCCTAAGAAAGCACCAGTATTACAGTGCCTTGTGAGCCAGCAGCTTGCTGAGGGAGCAGGGTTGAGAGTGCTGGAGCCCCCATAACTACTGTTTTGGCCTGGAAGTGCAGGCAAGGCACTATGTGTGCATGCTCTGGGGTGTGGGGGATTCAGTTTGTGTGGGCTGGAGCCGCAGGTGGCCATCAGAACAGACCCGGCCCTGCAGAGCCCACTGGTGAGCAGTCTGTTGAGGGTGAACTATCAGGGTGAGAAAATGATAATACGCTGTCTGTGGGACTGAGGAGGTTAGAGGAGGCTAATTTACAGGGCTCCCTGTTGGACTAGGGCAAAATCATGTAGCTTGATGAGACCTATTTCCAGGACTCTGCCTCTCCCCCAAAACAGAGCTGGTCCAATGCGAGCATGGGCAGGAACATCAGGCATCAACTTCCCATGCCTGCCTTGGCTGTGGTGGCCCACTGTGTCAGCCACATTCTGCCCGGGACTTTACCAATGGTGGTAGTCATGACTCTCGGGAGGCCAGTGTGCAGCCACTAGAGGAGAGGTGGGCTGGGTGGCGCAGGTGTGCTGTTGTGGAGAGGGCGTGGAGCCATGGATCTGCATGGTGGCAGGGTGGGACAGCATGGGTCTGTGTGTGGGCCGGGCCTCGCAGTGTGGGGTGCATCTGAAACCAGAGAAGTCTTCTGTGGGGACAGCAAGAGACCCCAAGTTGTGGCATGAGGAAATCTTCCCCACGTGCAGACGAAGCTTTCTCACGCGGCGCACAAGTAAAGAAGCAGCGTGGGTCACCGTGCAGGAGTGGTGGCTGCAGAGTTCCCAGATGAACCCCAGATGTGTGGCAGTGGGTGGAGTACCCTGAGGAAGCAACCAGGAGGGGCCAGTCCATGGTAGGGCTGGGAAGGGGAAGCAGGAAGGGGCGTTCTTCCATGGGTGGCTGTGGTGGGGAGGGTATGTGTGCATGGAATGCAGGGTTGGCTGGAATCCCGGTCAGGGACTGGGAGCAGTGGCGGGGGAGCGTGGGATTCATCCTTGGTCCTGGGGAAGCACAGTTCAGCTTGGGGAGAAGCGCGCAGGTCTGCATGGGAGAGAGGAGCAGGTTGTTGGTCACTGGAGGGAGCATGTCCAGGACTTCCTTGGGATGTGAAGGAAGCATGGACTTCATCTGGTCAGCATGGAAGTGTGGGGTCTGCCTAGAGCAGGGAAGGAAGCTAGGGTCTGAGGAGGCATCGCCTGGGACCCCAGGTAGGGAGGATGCTGTCCTGAGCAGCTGAGGTGAAGTGAGACTGTACTTTGGAGTTGGTAGAGACCCGTAAGCAGGGGTGGTGCAGGTGGTGGGTTCTGTGTCCCAGGTGGTGAGCTCAGGTCATGCAGGAGGTGGGTGAAGGCAGCACAGACATGCTTGCACCATCATGGGATTATCATGTCATTTTTTAAAAGGATTCTTTTTTTTTTTTTGATGCTTATTTTAAGTGAAGGGTCTCACCACTCTCCCCCATTCCCTTCCATTCCCCCTGCTCTGATTTGTTCCCAATTTTTTACAATGGCATACTCCTTGATTCTTCTATTATAAGCTTAACTTCCTGATATATGTGTGTATATGTATGTAGGTGTGTATATGTATGTATGTGTGTATATAAAAATTTACAAAACATAAAATTTCCAGCTCTGCCCAGGATTCATCTGGCATGCGATGCTTGGGGAGAAGATTAGTGTAAAGTTCTCCCAACCCCCAAGAGAGGGCTGGACCCCACCCAGTCAGCTCACTGACCAATGACAAGATTTCCGCTATATAAATGTTTATGGTGCTTCAAGTTTTGGGTCCTCCTTCCAGCATAGAGAGAGTCATTTTTTTTCCTTCTAAATTTCCCATTTTCTTGGCCCCTCCTACTCACATAGCCTGTTCACTGAGACTGATGCCTACCTAATGCTGTGATATTGCCCCCTCACAGAGACATACCCCAGAGCCTTAACTGGGTAATATGGATGGAGGTCCATTTGCACCTGCGAGCAGCCAGCTGTGGTGACAGGTGCAGGGCATGGATGGCGGCATGTCCGGGTGCAGGTGTAGGTGCAGGGTGGTGAAGGGAGCAGGTCCTCAGAGTAAATGTGGGGGGTGACTCAATGTGTAGGTCCCTTCAGTTCCTGACGCTTGGACAATGTGCACACCTCCCTTGTCAAAGTCGTGAGCATCTCACTGCCTGCACTTCAATGGAGGGAAGACACTGTTCCTAGGTGTGTGGTAACTTGGGGATCATGTAAAATGCACATCCTGAAGGTGGTGGGTTTGGAGCTGGGATGAATCTGCCCACCTGTTTGCAGCTCTGCCCCAGGATTCCTCGGATCTGGATGAAGTCACTCTCCCTGTTGATGCAGACATGCTTGAAGCTGAGCTAAAGAACACATTACCCCTTAGCCTGGCATGCCTAGCTTTCAGGACTTGGCAATGGAAATGACTGACCTCTGGTTTTGCTTTTCTGCTTTTCAGTGCATGAGGTGAAGGTCCAGATGCAGGAAAGCCTGACCTTGCTGAGGAAGCCCTGCCTCTCCCACTCCACCTGAAGCTAAGAATGCTGCATAGCCTTGGGAAGGTTTGAGCCTGGTTGCTCTCAGTTCTTCCCAGTGTGGATGCGTTCCTGCCTTTCCCAGCCTGCAGGAGCCAGAGGGCGCTGTGCAAGCACACTGAGTCAAGGTCCAGTGGTGATGGTGGCAGCAGTGGTGGGCCATGGATGATGCTGGTGGCCCTGAGGAAGACTGCTGGGTAAGTGAGGTGGCCCTGAGGTATCCCTGTCCTCATCTGCTCCCTGTTAGGGCCTGGGCCTTCCTTAGAGTCCGTGTGGGGTAGAAGGTCCCTGAACTCAGTTGTGGGAGTTGTGGCTGTAAGGTCTTGAAGGTATCTGGAGCAAGTGTGGGCCAGGTGGCTGCCAGCTCTAGGTGCTCCGTGGAAGCCTAGGTCCCTGAAGGCCTGTCTCTTCCTTGGGGATTCTGGTTTTGAGAAAAATCTGATTGACTTGGGCTGCGGGGTGGTCACTTTCATTACCTGTGATGGCGCCAGGGCAGGGCAGTGGGGAGCACTGTGGCCCCTTGCAGAAGATCCAGCGTTCTGCTCCATCTGTAGTTAGCTGGGATTCTGACAGAGAAGGCAGTGCAGGGTTTGTGGTGCAGGAGGAGGTAGCCAGCAGGGTGGGTCCCCGTTTTTCTCCTGACCGACAGGGTGCTTGCTGTGTGCCCTGCTATCCTGGTGCATATGCACACTTGGTGTGTGTGTGTGTGCTTTCATGGGTCAGATGTGTGGGGTTTGAAATTTTATTTCTTTGAAAAACCAACTAAACAGTTGAACTAAATCAATCAAGTGAACAAGCCAAAATGGTTGGTTAATTAATTAAATCAGCTTATTGATTGAATGAATTGATGAACTTGTTAGAGCAGATGAGTGAGAATCGGAGAGGCCTACAGGAGGCAGGCCCTGGAAGCTGACTAGGAAGCCTGTCTGCCAAAGGCCTGGTGAGCAGTGACAGTGATCAGAAGCTGAGAAGATGTGCCTGTCTTTTGTAGCCCTGCACCTGAGGGAAGAGGTGTCAAAAGTCAAAAAGAAGGACTTTGAGCACTTGCTGATGGAGGTGTTGCAGATCTGGGACTTTCTGCTCAGGATCCTCAATCAGGAAGTCCTGGAGAGTTGCTCCAAGTTGAAGATTGTCAACAAATTGAGTCTCCCTGCATCCCTAGTGGGCATCAGCTCGGGCATGTGTAATTCATTCATTGCTGGTTCAGCCTAGATGAGCAGCTACTAAGTAAGTACAAGTTACCAGAAAGGATAGTTAAGCATTGGTGGGTGCGGGCAGAATTGGGCTGCTTTCTGAAGCACCTGCCATGGCCTGTCTCTCTCTCTCTCTCTCTCCTTTCTTCTGGCTCTCCTACCCATCAGAGCACGTTTAGGTCTTTACTAATTGGAGAAAATGAGGTCCTTTCCTTGTGTAAATGAAGGACTTTGCTGTGTGGACAGCTGGCATGGAGTTACTGGCTGGGCCATGTGTAGTGCAGACTTTGACTCACATTGGAGCTGATGTGAGAAATAGCCTTCCAGGATCCTGCTGCCATCGGAGATTACCCTAAGGGAGATTTGGACCTGGCCTGTCTGGGATGGAAGTAAGATGAAGGTGGTCTTTTTTGGTTAAGGCTACTTTACCAGGCACTGTTTGACAGGGCCCCCCCGAGTGTCGGTCTGAGCAAGGAGATGTCAGTGGTCAAGAGTGTGAGTTTCTGGGTTGAGCAGGTGAATGAGCCTGCCAGCATGAAGCCAGAGGTAGAATGTTGGTTGTGCTATGCGACAACAGCCTTATGCTCTAGGGGTCAATTTTTTTCTTTTTTTTTTTTTTTTACATTTTATTATTATTATCATTTTATGATACAGTTCCATAGGCTCCTGGCATTTCCCTTATCCCCTCCCCAATTCCCTCCCCCCACCTAGTTCCTCTATATCATTACTAACATATAGTTCTTCATACACAGTCATATGTCCATCATTGCAGACATGGACAATGGCAGAGTCCAGAATCCTATTGTCAAGATATAGTAAAACAGTTTCATTTTAAGTCCATCCTTGACTGGAGGCAGAAATGCATCCTACACTGCATCCTCACATCTGGATGTTAGTCTCCATTTCGCAGCTAGTGTACATCCCCTTAAATAGAAAGTCATGATACAAAGTCAATAATAGAAAAAATAGAAGTTTACAATGCCAGGAAGTTAAATGACATGTTACTGGATATGAGTGTCTCCATTACACAACTACTGTACAGCCCTTTAATTGAAGAGCCACAAAACAAAATCAACATCAGGGAGAAATAGGACATTAACAACACCATGAAGTTAAACAACATGCTATTAAATGACTAACTTGTAGCTGGAGAAATGAAAATCAAGAACCTTCTTGAAGAAATTGATGCCACTGCATGTTCTACGAGTCATTGAATGATTTAATCAGAAGAAAGTGTTTTGAAGAGATGAAACCAACAGAAAACAACAAAACCCATGCAACATAGTTTCTGCTGATCTTTGTTGGTGAAGTGTGTCTCTTCCAGACAATAGACAGACGGGTTTTGTTTTTTAATCCAGTCTACTCATCTATGATGTTTGATTGAGCTTAAACCGTTTACATTCGGAGATTAATATGTATGGGTGGTACTTTGGTCCTGTCATTTTAGGAATGGGCTGTTCGTTGGTTTAGTCTTCTGTTGTGATTTTACTGGGATATTCTTCCCATTTGCCTTTGGTTTTGTTTGGTGCTAGGCCTCTTCTCTGTCAAGAGAACATCTTGAAGTATTGTTTGTAGGGCAGGTTTGAAAGAGGCAAATTCTTTTAACTTCTCTTTACTGCGGAAGAATTTTAGAAAGGCACTATTAAGAGACGAAATATAAGAGTTATGGGAGTCCCAGAAGGTGCAGAAAGAGAAGCTGAGTTTGCAAATGTATTTAATGAAACAATAAAGGAAAATTTCCCTAATCTAGAGAAAGAATTGGGAAACAACATCTAGGAGGGGCAGAGAACTCCCAACAGGCTTGACCAGAAGAGATCTTCACTAAGATAACCTCAGGCTTCCTGGCCTGTGGTTGCAGAAATGGTCTTTTGAGACAAGGGTCTATGGGGGCAGAGAAGGCCTCATGCAACAGGACCTTTGGGTAAAGTAATGGCCTCACCCATCTGGGTCCTGTGAGTATAGATGTGGTCTCACAGAAGAGGGATCTGAGCTTGCAGGGATGGCATTGTATGACACGGGCCTGTGGGTATGGGATGGTATCCCACCACATGAGCCTGTGGAGTTTGGTGTCAGGTTCCTTTGGAAGTGGGTTGGCGTTGCCATGCCAGGGCCTATGGGTGCGGGGCAGCCCTGGTGTGATTTTGGCCCGTGTGTGTGGATTAGCTCACCATCTGGTGCCTGTGGGTTCAGAGATGGCTTTGCATTGAGAGGGTTCTGTGGATGAAGAGATGGCCTTGCGCAACAGGGGCCTTTGGGTTCAGGGTGGCCTCACATGCTAAAGGCCTGGGGCAGGCGGGGGCGGGGAGGGGAGGGAGGCAGCACTGTACAAAAGGTGTCCATGGGTGTGGGTTGGCCTCTCATGGCACAGAGGCCTTTGGGTGCAAGGAAGGCCTCATGTGTTGGGCTCATAGGTGCAAGTACTGTCTCTGTGTGCATGGCCTATATGTTCAGGACAGCCTTGTGTGATGGGAGCCTGTGGGCTGTAGGGTAAGGGACTTTTGGGTACAGGGACAGCCTTGCCTTTTAAAACTCTTGTGGGTGTGGGGTAGGGCTAGTAAGACCTTAGCCCATGCATGTGTTGACAGCTCCCATGTTGAGGGCCTCTGTGTTCAGGGACAATCTAATCCACCTGGGTCCTGTGGGTACAGGACAGCCTCTCACGCCATGGGTGGGTGCAGGTTCTGCCACAATGACAAGGGTTTGAGGGAGCAGGGGTGGCCTCATGTGTCCAGGGCCTATGCATGTGGGGATAGCCTCGTTGGTGCAGGGCTTGTGGGGTCAAAGATGACCTCACCCATCATTTTTGTGGGTGCAGGGATGGCCTCAAACAAATGGTGCCTGTGGGTGTGGGGATGACTGTGTGTATGCAGGGTCTTTGGGTGCTTAGACTGCCTCATGCAACAGTGAGCTGTAGGTATAGGGATTACAACACATATCTGGGACATCTCTTGTGGAGATGGCCTTACACGTCCAAGGCCTGTGGGTGAAGTGACATCTTTATAGATCTGAGCCTGTGTTTGCATGAGAGGTCTTAATGGGTTGTTGGATGACCTTGTAGGTCCAGGGTCCATGTAGTCAGGATGGACTTATGTGTGCCAGGATGGCCTCTTGCGAGAAGGACCTGTAGGTGCAGCATGGCCTTGCACTACCTTGGCCATTGGTTGTAGATGTGTCCTCCTCTGACAGAGGCTGTGTGTGCCTGATGGCTTCCTGCAACTTGGTGCTGTGATCCAGCATGGCATCAAAAATTGGCCCCTGTGTTTTCTGGGAATGCCTAGAAAGCAAGTGTGTGTCGGATCAGTTACAGTCTTGAGTGACCCAAAGGGGTTTTGGATGCAGGCATGGTCCTGCATGAAATGAACTTTTGGTTGCAAGGAAGGGTTTATGCAACAGGGGCCTTATTGTGCAGAAATGATCTCATGTGATAGGGGCTGTTGGATCAGGATGACCTTATGTGACAGCACCTGTGTATACAGGGAAGGCCTCACATGACATGTGTCTTGTGTGCAGGCATTGCCTCACATGATGGTGACCTGTGTGTGCAGGGAGGGCCACACAATGAGAGTGGCTTTTGGATGCAGTGATAGCCTCATGTGACAGACAGGTCGTTTGCATGCAGAGCTGACTTGATGGGTGTGCGATCTGTAGATGCAGGGTGGCCTCTAACAACTGGGTCTGTGAGTACAATGATGACCTTGTGTGACAGAACTGTGGCTTAGGATGACTTCACATGACATTGGCCTTCAGTTCCATAGATAACCTTGTGTGACCGGAGCATGAGGATGTGGGGATGGTCTTACGTTACAGGGATGTGTGGGTAAAGGATGACCTCCTGAGTCCATGTTCTCTGGCTACAGGGATGGCTCAAGCCAGAGGCCTTTTAGTTCTGGGATGGGCATTGCACTTGGCCCAGCAACCCCCAGAGCAGGTGATCACGCTTTCTTGCTTGCTGGGCCAAGTGGGATGTCCACCTTGGATGAAGAAGTGTCTCAGGGAATGGATCGAATAAGGAGGCATGGTGGACAAAAGTGTCCCTAACTAACCTCGTTTGTTTCTGCAGGGAGTCCAGCAAGCAAGCATTGCATGCCACATTCTCTCAGCCACTTCTTCAGTAGAGTTTTCTGGGTCCTGATCTGTACAGAGGGACAGGCAATGGGCAGGTGAGTGCTGTGAGAACCCAGGACTGGAGAGACCAGGGTTTTGCATCAGAAATGAGGCTTCCTGCCTCTGTCCTTTGGCATGGTCCCTGGACTGGGTCAGGGCTCCAAGTGGAAGTGCACAGGTGCCATATCCTCAGAAGGCAAGAGGATGCCTGTTAGTGGGTGGTCCCTTCCAGCCTCTTTCCCAGGTGGGCACATGTGGAATGGAGATCCCAGATTCCTCCCACCCTTTGAGTGTCATTATAGACCAGCTAGCTGCCTGATGGCACTTGGACACGACGGGCTGTCCTCATGATTTGCCTCCGTTACCGTGGATCAGCTGCTGAGGCTCAGGCCTGGGCTGGCTAGCTGCTGGGTCAAGGGAGCACACTGCAGTCACCTCATGGAACTGCACCACGAGGACCTTGGGAAGAGCTTGGCAGTGAGCACCACAGCTTCCCAAGTCCTGAGTGTCTGCGCCACAGCCCCAACCTTCCTGGCTGTATAGCCCAAACTACAGCACAGGGCCTGAGGCCCCGTTCCATTCTCCAGGCCCAAACACTTTTATTTTCTGGGTGTGTGGGGCCTCCCCAGGTATAGCACCTGCCCATTTCAGAGAGCCTTCCACCAAGATGGAGGGTGACTCCCAGTGGCAGTTGGACTATTCCATTTATGAGGAGGGGTGAGCTGGTGGCGAGAGGGTGTGTCACAGGCTCTGGTGGGATGGGTTCAGACCTGTATTATGCTGGGATAGAAAGTGTACCAAAGGGGCCATCATGATGCCCTAGCAGTTGTGTGTTGTGGCACCACAGGCCTGTGGGATCCATGTTCCCTGGCTCTCCCTGGTCCCCCATAGCTGGCTCTGCAGTGGTACGCTCCAGTTGCCAGGAGTGGATTGTAAACAAAGCCAGTATTCTTCCCACGGAGGCTGTGGATGGTGGTAGTGGATATTTAACCCTCTTCTCCGTGGATGGAGCCCCCCGGGGCCACCCCACATTTATATGTGGGGTGGTTCCAGGATGAGCTACATGAAGTGAGTCTGGGTGCCCTCAGGGTTATGTAATCTGAGCCAGTGTGGTCTCAGGGTCTGAGGCCAGCCCTCACTGTGGCCAGGTGTATTGTGTGGTTTGCTCCTGTGGTAGAGCAGGACCTGGGTATCAGGAACTTGGTCTACTGGACAACACAAAGTATGGGAATGGTTCTTGAGTTCCAAATGAAGTAGCCTTTTTGTTTTAAAGTTTGAGCGGGGGTCAGTGACACATGGTCCTTCCAACTCTGACAAAGTTAAGGGCAGAAATCCCTAAATCCATGTAGTGATGAAACCTCTTGTCTTGAAAGGACAGCTGAGCTAGCTTCAGAGTTTGGGATTATAATTCATCATCTTCCAATAAAGAGTGCCCCTGAGAGATACTTTTAAGTGAGATTGTTTACCCTCTTTTATCTTTGTCTTGTTAACAGAGATGATATTGTTAAAGGATAGCAATTATGAATTCCCAGAGGTTTTTTTGTTTGTTTGTTTGTTAGCTTCAGTTTATTATTAGGTAATAGATTTTTCCTGCTTCAGTATTCATGGTAGTAGTTGTTGGCATGTTAAGTGGTATTTCTCTTGCCATGTTTTATTACACACTCTTATTTTTTTAAAAGACCATTTAAACATTGAGGCAGTTGTAATTATTCTGTTTATTCATTTATTGTACTGTAGGTGTGTGTGTGTGTTTGTTGTCTGAGCACCAGCATCAAGCTGTGCAGGGGGAGAGAAGACAAAAATGAGTATAAAACACTAGTATAAAGAATCAAATGCTTACTGAAGCATACACACAACCTGCTAGGGAAATTGAAGGTTGGAAGAGATGGTATTTTCTTGGATGAGGGAAGTCTTTAGGCTGAGGAGCTGGTTTAAGCAGTGGAGGCATGAAGCACAGTGGTGCATGAAGAGAAAAGCAGCTGTGTTAGTGGAGAGTGGGCTCAGGAACTGATGTGTTGGCGTGCTTGCTAGGGACATAGAGTCCAAGTGCTGTAGGTGTTGGGGAGCTGGTTGAAGCCTTTCCGGGAGTTAGACTTGGGCCTTCCTGAGCCTAGGTAAGGATGTAGGTTAGATGTCAGAGAAGCAAAACTCAAGATAGAACTGAAGTGAATGATAACAGAGTGGTAGGGCTAGAGGAGGAAATAGTGAGTAGGCACATAGTTAGGCACTAAAAGTTAAAATGAGTATTACTTCATTATTAGATATGAAGGACGAGAGAAAGAAGGAATCTGGAGTAACTGCCAGCTTTCTGGCTCTGGCAATCTAGGCATCCCAACGAGAGGACTAATTCTTTTTCTGCCTCTCAAAAAAATTATCAGGCTTATTTACTTGGTATATATTAAATAAATATATAGAGAGCAGCCTGGCTGCGAGGATTAGAGTTATAAAAAAGATCTTGGAGGGGAGAATACTTGGTAAGTTTTTCCCCCCCTTAGGCAGAAAGGTCTACTGTCTACCAAAGGAAAATTTGCTATAGAGATTTTGGATTGAAGCCCAGAAAGAACTAAGCCTGTAGTTCAGATTGCTCTTTAAAGTGCATTTGTCATCTTCTTCTTTTCCCTGCCTGTGTGCTTTATTTTTCGTAAAGTGGCATCTGGGGCTTGATCCAGAGAGAGTTGAACTACAGAACCAGGTTGAAAGTCTTGAGCTGTATTTTGCTCAAGACCAATGGGAGAGAAGAAGTGATTTCCAAGGTCACAGTTATGGCATCACAACCATGAAGGGCCAAAAATAGAGCTTCCCTTTCAATTTCCCGGGTGTGAAAATAGATCATTCCCTCCTAGATAACAGGAGAAACCTATAGAGTTGGAGTGCAGGGCTTCAGAATCTAAACGCATGGGCAGAATTGTGACATCGCTGATAAAGTTACCTCCCATGACATTGCCCTCCCACACTGCAATACTGGCTGCACCACTTCTGATCCACTTCCTCTGATGCACCTAGGAGAGCAACAGAAGCTGGCCATGTGCTTGGACTCCTGCATCCCATGTGGGAGACCTAGATCTGGTCCTAGGCACCTGTCTTCGACCAGACCTAGCTGCCAGTTTTTGCCATTTGGGGAAGTGGAGAGAAGTCTCTGACTCTTTCTCTTTCACTCTACCTCCCAAGTCAACAAAATGACTCTTTTTAAACAAGAACTCTAAACCCAAAGTACTGTCAGTGACTTTTAGACTTTTTAATTGAAATATTTGTTTGAGAGTTGTGAAGATTGAGTCAGGGAGTCACGCATACAACTTGGCTTTCCCTTGTGGGGGCAGGACCTCCGTTACTGGAGCCATTGCTGCTTCCTCGATTCTGCATGAGCAGCAAGCTGGAGTCAGGAGCTGGGACTGGGAACTGAGCAAGGCAATTCTGTGGAATGTAATCTTAATCATTAAACAAAAGAACCACACCTCAAAGTTCATTTGAAAGCTTCAGATAACTTTTTTTTTTCCTTTCCAGTAGGGAAATCTTTTCACGGAGAATATAATATACTTTATATATATATAAAACCCAATTTGGTGTTTAAAAAAAGGAAAGTAGCTGAACTTACATTACTCAGCTTCTTTCTGTGGCCTTCTCTGTTCCTGTCCCATCATTTGGAAGGTGTGGGGGCGCTTGTATTTGAATCCAGTTTGAGAAATTCCTGCTTTTCTCTCTATCGTGCTTCTTTTTCACTGAGTGATAGTAGGTACAAGTTTGCAGAAGAATTTCCTGTGGTGCCTTCTATTTGTTATGATTCTACAGCCCGTTTCCTGAAAGGAAAATAATGGAGTTGGCTATATAGATTTGGATCTCTGTTTACTGCCTCAATTGCATTTTTAAGAACTGAGTTTTCTTTGTCTTGAAGGTTGTTCCTACAGTACCTGAGGATGCTGGACAAAGAGATCATCCCCATGGATTTCTATGGGGTTGCGATATACGTCCAGCCATTACTTATGTTCTCATTTGCATTTTTATATGGAGAATTTTTCAATTTGTAAGTAAACAATGCTGTATTCAAAAATGTTCGTTCTGTCTTTAAGTTGAACAACTAATGTAAGAAATTTGTATTTTTTGAGAAAGCAAAATCACATATATGTCTAAGATAAAACAGAAGGGGTATAGAGCAAGTTTTTAAGTATAAAATTTTGAAAGAATGTCCTTGGAGAAGTTTTCTATGGTATTAATACCCAAATACTTTGAGTTCTTCCCCTGTTGTTTTTTAAAGTTGATTCAAATGGCTGAAAGAGCGAGAGAAACAGGGTGACAGACCAAAAGAAATGGCCAATCTGCTGTTTCACTGTTCAGATTCCTCCAACAGCCAGGGCTGGGCAGGGTGGTTGGGAGCTGAGAACTCAGAGTCTCCCACATGAGTAGCATGGCCCTACTAGTGCCTCCTGTGGTCTGTATTGGTAGGGCTGTGGAGGCAGGAAGTAGAGCTGGAGATTGAACGTAGGCCCTCTAGTTTGGGATGTGGCCATGTTACCCATA
Source organism: Ochotona curzoniae (assembly GCF_017591425.1). NCBI lineage: Eukaryota > Metazoa > Chordata > Mammalia > Lagomorpha > Ochotonidae > Ochotona > Ochotona curzoniae. The sequence continues at coordinate 23,481 of NW_024466829.1, forward strand.
CAGTTTTCAATCAGTAGGTCAAGTTGAGCAGTTTATCATAATGATGAATGATTATTGATGTATTTAGTTTCTTCGAGCATAGTTTATTAACTTCTTCCACTTAAAAAAGAAAGCTTATTTATTTGATGCTTTCAAGTAAATGAGCGAGAGGCGAAAAGCAATCTACTGGCTGATTTATTCCTCAAGTGGCTGCAGTAACTGAGGGCTGGGCCAGAAGGAAGCCAGGAGCCAGCAATTGCATCAGTGTCTCTCCCATATGTGACAGGAACTCAAGTTCTTGAGCAACCATTAGCTGCTTCCCATGTCAATAATAAGGACTTGGACTGGAGCTGGAGTAGCTGATCCTTTCTCCCAGCCAGTCGCCTTTCACTTGGAGCTGAGGGCGTTGGCATGTAACCACTCTCCTTCTCTGGGTCACAAGAAGCCATGCAACAGGAAGGGGTGCACTCACTGTCCTGATGGACATAGATGAAAATACAAACTTCTCTCTCCCCCTTTCCTCACTCTGCACATCTATCCCTGGATGTGTCTGTGACTTCTTCAGCATTTACATAAACAGGACCGCGAGGAATTTTAAAAGGTGTGGGGAAAGCAGGATTAATTAATTAATTTCTTTGAAAGGCATAGTTGGAGGGTGGATGAAGACAGAGGGAGGGGAGGTATTTTTCAGTTGCTGGCTCAGTCCCCAAATTTTGGCTGCAACCAGTGAAGCTGAGCCAGGCCAAAGATGACAGGAGGCAGGAGTTTCATCCGTTCTCCCAGGTGTGTGGCATGGGCCCAAGAACATGGGCCACTTCCCACTGCTTTCCTAGATGCATTCACAGACAGCTGAATCTGAAATAGAGCAACCAGCATCCATAGGAGATGCTGCTATCACAGGTGATAGCGTAACATACTGTGGCACTGTGGCGGCCCTTTGAGCGTCTTTGCATTTGATGTTCTGATTTCAGTATCATGTGTCTAGCCATAAAATTCCTTTGTCTTTTCGACTTCTCTAGACTCAGGATTGTCTTTATGTCAATTTGGAGAAATCTCTCCATTTAAAGTCAGTTTCTCTTTTTGAAGTACTATTGTTCAGATATTGGCTCTCCTTTTATTTTTTCAGTTTTTACTTTTTTTGAAGATTTATTTTTTATTGGAAAAAATAGATTTGCAGAAACAAGAAGAGGGAGAGGAAGATTTTGCATCTGCTGGTTCACTCTCAATAGTGTCACCACCATAGGTGATGCTGGCAGGGACTGAGCTGATCAGAAGCCAGGATCCAAGAGCTTATTGTGCATCCCACATGGGTGCAAGGTCCCAAGACTTTGGACCATCATTCAGTGCTTTTTTTGTTTTTTGTTGTTGTTGTTGTTGTTTATCAAGTTTGGATGAAGTTTGAATCGAGCATCCAGGCCATAAGGATGGAGCTGGGTCTGGGTGGGAAGTCGAGCAACCAGGGCAAGAACTAACATCTGTGTGCGATGCTGAGTTCTAGCAGGCAAAGGATTAGACATTTGGGCCATCCTTTTGGCCACCTGGTTTTCCTTTAAGCTTGAGGAGCTTCCCCAAATAATGTTCTGACTTACTAGTTTACTTTATATTTGTTTACATTTGTAGGATTGTATTGTAGCCTGCTTTTTCTTGTTTAATTTTCTCTGTATCCTTATTCTCTAGATGAATTCAGTTTCCTTTTATCTTACCTTTCAGCCCTCACTAAGCTCTTAAACTGGATTTTTCCCTTGCTTTATTATTTGTTAAAGAGAAAGATCAAAGAAGAAGAAGATTTGCTTTACTGTTTTCTTTAGAGTAGTTGAGACATGTGTCCAATTGATAATATTTCTCAGGTTTGAGTATTAGCATTAGGAGCTATGATAATAGAATTGCCTGAAAACATTTGTCTTAGGGCCAAATATGTTTAGGGAACAATAGGCGGAGTGAAATGAAACAGGAATCTTTACCAAAAACCATTTCAGAGCTGTTGACATAATATATACTTTAAATTTTTGATAAGAGGACATTAATGTGTAGTTTTTCTCATTAGAGCATTTGTCTTGCGGAAATCACTTGTAATATTTAATTGGCAGAGGTAAAATTAAATTTACATATGCTTATTAGCTATATATATATATTTGCCTTAACATATTTTTTTGTTAAAAATTTGTTTCAGATTGCAAGCAGGCTTTATGTAGGTAAGCAGTCTTTTTCCTATTTTAGGTCTCATCAGTTTTCTGCATAAAATTAAAAACTTACATTTTATCTTTTTTTTTTTTTTTTTTTTTAGTAAAAAAGAAAAAGCTTGCTGTAGAACACTCTGGACTAATAAAAGAAAATTGTGATCTACTTGACAAACCTAACTTTCTAGAAAAAGAGGTAAGAGTTTTGAAAACAAAAATAATTAGAGTCAGGAAATAGTATTTATATGTAGATAGTTTTGTGTAAACAGTTGATTTGGAGTGTATGGGCATTATGCTGTTCCTCACTTCAATGCTTAACAAATCTTACTAATTTTAGCCATTTTGTTAGAAGTGATGTGGTCCCATTGTGGATTTACTCCATGTTGTCCTAATGAGTTTCTTATATTTTTTAGCTCATTTGATTTTCTGTTTTATGGACTTACCTTTTCACATTTAAGAAAGTATATTTGTATTTTTCTTTTTGCTATGTGTTTTTTTTTTCTATATTTTATAAAGGAGCCCTTCCCTCAATATATGTGTTTCAAGTCTCTTCTGATTTGGCTTACTTTGATGATGTTTCAAATTCTGCTACAAATTGACGTTTTCATTTTCTCTCTGCGTGAAGCCCTGCCTTCCAAACAAATGAAAAAAATCTTTATTTGAATGATTTATAGTTTGTGCTCACGGTGTTGGTTTGTTTCAGTATGAAAGCTTAGAGCGATCTTTGCAAGGTGCCAGCTTTGAGGAGTCGGAAGAAGGGCAAACTTTGAAGTTAAAGAGACCAAATGACTACATTTTGAAAGCTGGGGCGAGGAGTGTTGCTGACTAACATAGACTTTAAAGATACTATGTTGTCAGCAAACTCTGTTTCAAAGAAATATGAAAAAATATGGTAGTTTTTATAACTTACAAATGGTTAAATATTGGAAATAGACCGTTGGTAGTACATGTTTTGAGTGATGCCTATTCAGCTCGTAGGAGAGCTCTGTAGAAGCTCTTTGTTCTTCCTTCTTGGAAAATCTGTGAAGTGACCTTTCCTTTTTTGGACTCAGTTTACTACACAGAGAGACAAAGGATTCATTCAAACAAATTTAGGACTAGTTGGCAACAATGAATTATCGAAATTGTGTCATGGTATTGGCCTAGATGTAATCCTCAAGAATATTAGGAATTATTCGGAATTGGATCAGAAGTTACATTATAAATATTGATGTGCTGCTAAGTGTTTCAGAACTGGCTCTCCAAAAATCACTTGCTGAGTTCTGGGGAAAAAAAGAAAGAAAGAAAAAAAAGGTTCCCAACCTGGCCAGTCTCAAGTTACCAACCTGAGGTTACTGAATGAGGAGTATTTTTATGATCCAGCTTTCCTGAGCCTGGTGTGATTCAACTCCTTATAAGGAAAATCCATTTGATTTTAGCTAAATTAAGATGTATTCAGCTAAGTGACTGGAGAATCTCACTGCTGCTTAAAGATTGAAAAGTCAAAACCAGAGAGCACAGATGCAAGATGGTGATGGTATAAATTGGGTCACAAATATGGTACATGTATTAATCCTTTCTTCTTGTGTTAGCTACTATCAAAAATAACCATATGTATTTGCTTACCACTTAAAGTTATTGCCCCAGTAGTAATTGATTAGAGTTTTGATCAATTGGGAGAATTTTAGAAAGCATTTGGCATGCTAACAGAACAGAAAAAACTCAATAGCAAGCACATTTATTCAAGCTGGGTTGTATGTGTAGACAAAATGAAATAATGAAATATACCAGCTTGTTGTGAAGACGATGCAGTTGTGTAACATAGCAGAATGAAAAGTCACAGTCTTTATTTTCTGGAATAGTAGTAATAATTGAACGCAAAGTACGTGGTAGAATGTTAAGAAATTTAGCAGTAGAATCTATAGATACAAATAAACCAGTAGAGTAACTCTAACTCAGGTCAGAGAATTGCTGCAACAACAGCTAAATTTAGAGACATAGGAAAAACAAGTTTTTTTTTCAGCAGCAAAACATAGAGCTTTTCTCCTTTTATTTTTGCCTGTTTACATTCTTTGATTTTGGTTTTCAATTTTACACAACTTCGTTGAAGGGTCGTGAATAGCAGAGACATTTAGTATAGTGGTTAAAATTCAGTTGGAATAATTAATCACTTAACTTTTTTTAATTGCACAATTATTGTAATTCATATCAAATATCAAATCTTGATTTGTGTTTAACTCTGATTTGATGACACTATTTAATATACTCAATTAGGTTATTTCACCCTAAATGTTTATACTTTGCCTATGAAGAAGATTGTTGGCACCCACTAGAATTGCTAAGATCTTACTGTTCTGAAAATCATCAGAATCTATGAACAGATTTAGCTAATACTACATATGTTTGGTTGAAGTCACCTGACTTCCCCTAACTGAAAGCTCCCACATCTGTCTTACCAAGTTGGCTTTTTTCTTAGGCAACCAATGAACAGCTGAAGATTTGCAAATCTAAGCTGGACGATAAAGTTCTTTCCGTTGAAAAACAATTTGAACAAGAATTGGAAAAATGTGATCGACCTGAATTGGTAAGGCTTTTTGTTTTGTATTTAAGGAAAATGCTACAAAAAGAATGCTTATGGGATTTCAAAAAGTAATGGTATTGACTAAAGTATATCATGTACTGTACGAAAAGGTAAGGAATACAGAGGCCATAAAAGAAAGAGCAACATTTTCCACCTCCACCATTTTCCTTTCTTAGATTCCATATATAAAGTGGGCTTTCCCCCCATGTTTTCATACAGAACTTTCTAAACAATGCCAATGTAACTTACATGAATAATTTTACAAAGTTGAATGATCACATACACACTGAATAGTTTTTATTACTTAAAATGTTTGGTCAGGACAAGCAAGGGGAATCATGATGTGAGTTTAGTTAGTCAGATCTGTGCATGGAGTGATGAGCCCTGATTAAGTTAAGTGTTGGGAAGTGTCAAAGTTGAGATACTGCGTTTTGGAAACTGCAAGGGCTTAGTAAATACTTGTCTCTTGACTGATACTTTCTTTGCAGGTGGCAAAGATTTTACCAGCGTTACAGGCCGTAAAAGATGGAAGAAAGTCCCTCAACTCACAAATTGCTGACGTAAGTTGAATTTGTCTAACACTTGTAGCTCTGTTATTTTTGAAATAATTTAAATTTAGTTCTTGTTTTTATTTTTCAGGAATACTATATAATGTTAGGGTTTCAGAGTTAGATCTTCAATTTCCATATATATATATATATATACACGCACCCATAAGGCATTTCAGAAAAGTTTATAATAGTATACAAATATTTGAAAAGCTATTGCTCTACTAAGCTTGTTGAAGGTGATTGCTATTTAACATATTAAGACAGAAAAAAAACCCTCATGCAGTTTGACTTTCAGTGGCGGATATACAGAATACGTAGTTGGTAAAATCTGCTATGCAATACGTGGCCATTGATAACAGGCTGTCATTTGTGTAAGGTCACATGGCAGATTAGTGGCAGAGCTGTACTTGATTCTTTGCTCTGTTTTCCTGCTATTCTGGAATACCTCTGCTGGCATTTTGCTGCCGTGTTGGTAGGTACACTGCCATGTTGCTATGTGTTGGAATGCTTTGGCCGTTATCCACATAAAGATTCCAGGGAGTCCATGAAGATAAGCCATTGTATTATGTTGTTATTGACCTAATGTTTTTTTTTTTTCTACTTAGGCTACAACAACGACCAGACCGTTTCAAATTATTCATGAGGCAATTAAAGCAGAACTAGAGAAGGTTTTCAATGAAAATGTGCAGCTTCACCAAGAACTGCTGCAGGTTTGTACTCTAAGTGAATCTTGCTTTCAAGTATGTAATGAGAAGAGCTTTGGGCATCCTTGTGACCAACCACATGTTAAGAGCAGGGTGGTTTTTGTTTTTTGTTTGTCTACTTAATATCACGGTAGGGTACTTCCATTGCACTCTTGTAACTGTGTGTTTTGGATAGGGATGCACAAGTGCATATTCTTCTGGTTCTCTTTCCTCGGAGTGAAAGTAAACCAGGGTGTTTGACACTTAGGCAATCACAGCAAATAGCGTTTAGCACCTGTTGCTTATCCGGGGCTTCGAGGCAAAATGGATCCTGGAGGTAGTTCAAATGAGGACTGAACATGTATCCTTTTTCTCCCTGTTTATATAGGCAAGACACACTGATTCTCATGTGTTCTGTTTCCTTTTTTCCCCCAATCAATTTATAGTTATTCAGCAAGAAACTTTGCAGTAATTGCATTACTATGACTCTAAATGCTTTATCTGGATCATTTAATATGATTGCATTTTCTGTCTACCTTCTGTCAACATTTTCTCTAATATTAATAATAATTTTGTTTCCTGTCTATCTACCCATAACTCTCAAAGAGAGTTATGCATCTTTGATGCATTTCGTATAATACCTTATGGGTTTATGCCTCTAACATAACAAAGCACCAGTCTTTTGCCATCTTGGTGTCAAAAACAAGTCAGGCCTGTGTTAAGCTTGTGATCAAATCAAAACTAGATATTTATATAAAAAATTAATTATATAACATCACTTGTTACAACTACTTTCTGTGATTTTAATTGTGTTACTGGAATAAAACATTGTAATACGATCGTTCACTAATGCTTTAAGACTGAATGTCACTTCATGTTTTCAGCAATGTGTTAGCTAGCACCCAGTCAACAAATCCAATGATTTGTTTTAATTCCATTTTCTTAAGACTTACTTTTATTTGAAAGGGAGATTTACAGAGAGACATGTAGCGACAGAAAGAGAGAACTTCCACTCTGGTTTGTTACCCAAATGGCTGCAACCGCAGGACTTGGACCAGTCTTCAGCCAGGAGCCTGGAGCTACTTCTGAGTCTCCCACATGAGTGTAGCGGCCCAAGAACATAGCCATCCTGCACTGCTTTCCCAAGACATAAGCAGGGAGCTGGCTCCGAAGTAGAGCAGCCAGCACTTGAATTGATAGCCACATGGGATGCAGGCCCCTTAAGTAGAGGCCTGATCTTAGTGTTATTAACAGTTTTATGGAAAAATTCATAATATCCAAAGTTTGCGTGGATTTTAAAGCATTTTTAGTGACCAAATATTGTCCCTAGTTTTTCTCCATGAACTCTTTGAGGCACTTGTGTGTTTGTCTCAGTAAGCCTTTTATGTGATAAACATATGTAAGTCAGTTGAAGAATACTTTAGTCTTGTTTGAACTATCCCAGTTTGGAAATTCTTCGTAATAGGAGTCTTCTTCCTTCCTGGAAGTAGCAGAACTGCCTTTTTGGATGTCTGTTAATGACACCACCAGCCTTGTGAATTCATCTGTTTACAAACGTGCATGATGAGTGAAATTTTTTGTTTCAATTTCAGCTTTCAGAAGAACCTGGACCATGGAAAGAAAAATTACGGAAAGCTGCTGATGAAGCACAAATAGGACTTGAAAACACTAAAATACGCAGAAAACAACTTCTGAGGGATGCACGAGGCCTCTTTGAGGTTAATGACTCCTCTGATTTGTATGATTGAGCTGGCTGGAATTTTATTTTAACATGGAAATTTATAAAGTTTTACATGCCAAAAAAAAAGTTTTGCAAACAAATCCTTGCTATGGGAAATGATGAATTAAATTGCTAGACTGGGATCTTGAAACTATTCTTAGTGTCATAATCTTCCCCTCTGCACCCACATATTCCACAGCTATCGATTCAGCAAACCATAGATCAGAAATATTTGAAAACCAAATGAATTGTGTCTGACAGAATGTTTTCTTGTCATTATTCTCGATAGTGCTACCACAATTTCTGTCACAGAGTTAGCATTAGTAGCAGTATAGAACTGAGTTAAAATATAGGTATGTGTAGATTGTACCTGAATACTGCACTGCAGAGTATAAGAGCCTTGAGTAGCTGTGGATGTTGGCATTTAGGAGTTGGATGGTTGGTCCTTGGAACCTTCCACTTGTGGACACCAAGTGATAAATGTATTGTTTAATTCTTTGCCTAAGCGTAAAAGATTGAAAGACCTTGAAATACACGATAAACGCAACAAAAATGAGACACTAACCTTGAACTGTGCTCAAATCTGAAGGCCCTGTTGTTTGTGCCTCAAATTCTAAAGAGTGAAGGGATGGAAGCATGGCAACTGTAGAGCAGAATAGATTTAGGTGGGTCTTTCCAGAGAAATACATGGCTCAGTCCTTTGATTTTTTTGGTTACAGTTCTGGAAAATCTGTTTCCAAAGGGAAAAAAAATACACAATACTGGGAGCCCTCTTATGCTCTAATTTGGATTCTTAAGAATGTGTTTTATCTCAGTTGAACTCCTCACTTCGTTCTGTTTTGTTTTGAATACATTAAAATTTGTAATCTTTATAACACAGATTTCATAATTCTATCAAATGTATCCTTGGGTTAATGATCACAATTATTTCTAGCAGATAATTATGTCATATAAAGCCTTTTACCATTTAAAAACAAGTATTTAGCAAGAATGAGCCATTATGAGATCTTGCATGTAGGAATCACTAGTTCTGGTTTTATCTTGGAGCACTTAATAGCCAATAATATGTTACAGCTTCTCTACCTGTGTGAAAGGGAGAGAGACAGAGAGAGATAGACTTACATAAAGCTTTCCCACTTGCTGTTTCTCTTTAGTACCCAGAAGAGCCTTGGCTGGGCCTTGTAGCCAGCAGTCAGGAGCTCCATCTGAGAGGAGTGGCAGGGACACATCTACCTGAACTGCCCGCTGGTGAGGTGGTGGTGTTCATGGAAGGGAACTAGCAAGAAATTGGAATCAAGAGATAGAGTCAGAATGGGAATCCAGACATTTAGATGGAGAATGAGCGTCTCAAGGGCTGTCTTTTTCAAAAAAAAAAAAAAAAGAAGATTTATTTATTGTTATTGGAAAGGCAGATATACTGAGAGAAGGAGATGAAGAAAGATATTCTGTCCACTGATTCACACCCCATGCGGCCACAATGGCTAGAGCTGAGCTGATCCAAAGCCAAGAGCCAGGAGCTTCAAGCTTCTTTTGGGTCTTCCATGCTGGTGCAGGGTCTCAAGGCTTTGGGTCTTCCTCAGCTGCTTTCACAGGCCACAAGCAGGGAGCTAGATGGGAAGTGGAGCAGCTGCGACATGAACCAGTGTCCTTATGGGATCCTGGTGTGTGCAAGGCAAGGATTTTAGCCACTAGACTACTGCACTGAGCCCTCAAGATGTGCCTTAACCACTGTGCCAAATACCCACCCTATGTAGATTCATTCAAAAACTGTACTTGTACATCCACAAGTTGTAAAGTTGGGCTGGCATTGTCATATGTAGGTGAAGCTGCCACATACATTAGCATCTCATACAGCTTTTTGCTAACTTACCTGGAAAGGCTACCGAAAGATGGCCCAATTCCGTGGACCTCTGCCAGCTGTGTGGGAGACCCAGATGGAGGCTGTGACTCCTGGTTTCACAATGTTACAGTAATTTAGGGAGCAAACCCATGAATAGAAGAGTGTGTCTGTATCTGTCTCCTCCTATTTGTCCTTTGACTGTCAAATAAATACGTACAGAAGTCTTGAAAGAAATAATGAATACACTAGTGTAAGTCATTCACCTTTTTCTTTTGTTTTGTTTTTTGCTCAACATCAAATGTCTAACTGATCCCTTACTAAAGGTGAAAGACCCGTCTTCATCTCTCGTCGTTGTAGAAGACACAACTAAAAATAATGACAAGACAAACTTGAACGTGAAGAATGACGAAAACAATTGTGGTCCTTTAGGTATTAAATCAGTATTCACCTCTTAATAAAATTATGACTAGTTCTTTTCTTCTGTTTGTTTTTTGTTCCCCCTCTAGACTTTTTTGCGGGGTGGTTTCAGGGTTTTACTTGAGCATAGATGTAAAGTTTGCACCCAGCTGGCTGCTCATTTTCTTTGTGGTGCAGCCTAGCATTGGGATTGGTGACTCAGATGGATAGCTGGGCTGCCATTTCCCTGAGGGCTTTGCAGTTCTTGGAGGAGACATTGTGAGCAATCTCTGCACAGCAGGATTTGTTGCACATGAGTAGCACCTCTAACTCCTTGATGTCATGCGCCAGGAACTTCCAGAAGCCACTGGGCAGCCTGTGCTTTGTCTTCTTGTTGCCCCAGTAACCATTGTTGGGCATCAGTATCTGGCCCTGAACCTCTCGCACACCTTGTAGTCAGTGCCTTTGGGCTCCTGCCAGTTCTGCTTAATTTTGACATAGTGGCGAGCCTGGTGCCAGATGTACTTTTTGGTCCTCTTCTTGATGACCTTGGGTTCAGCAGGGGTCTGAGGGCAGCCATGATACCTTTGGGGAAGTAGCAAAGCCACAAGTATAACCCATGCTCCCTGGAGTGAGTTGCTCTGCTTGGGGTACACACACTATGTCAGTGTCTTCCAGTTGCCGGTCTGTGGCAAGCTGAGAATGGAATGGCCAGCTGTGTGGCTTCGCTCCCCCTCCCACCTCCAAAGCTGACAGAGCACTGGCCACACTCGAGATGGCATCTGGGACGTGGAGGCCATGTTCTTAGTATACTTGTGCTTTGACAAGTTGGAAACAGTGTCACTGTCTCACTTTGCATTTATCTTCAGTTGGAGCAGCCCTGGTAAATCCCTTCAACACCTCATAGACCAGTGCTTGTTTTTCTCTGTGTTGTAGGCCACAAAAATGAACAGGTGACTCATTCAAAAAATGAATGCCACACAAATCACAAATTCCTAACTCAAGATTTTTATTAAGTTCATTTGTTACACTACTTTGGGTCACCACCATAATTTTTTGCCATTATCCACTGCAGTCTGGACTTGCCAAAACAAGGGTTAGCTGAAGCCATGCACGGTGTTCTCAAACCGATTTTGGTGACTTTAATTTTTATTATTTATTATATATATATATTTTTATTGTTATTAACATTGTATTATGTGATACAGTTTTATAGGCACTGGGGATTTCCCCCACCCCTCCCACACCCCTCCCCCATAGTGGATTGCTCCATCTTGCTGCATAACCACAGTTCAAGTTCAGTTGAGATTCCTTCATTGCAAGCATATACCTAGCATAAAGTCCAGCATCTTATTGTCCAGATAAGTTCAGTGGCCTCTTGGGGAGACCCTCTCTGGTCTGAAGGTAGAGCTAACAGTAAAGATCCGGTCAGCTAAAAGCCCCAACAAAACATCAGCATCAATATACAATGTTATGGAATTAATTGACATAGTATTGAGTAAACAATATGTTAAAAATAATGCAAGTTCAATTCTTCAAAACATCTGGGTTGAGACAGTATCAATGACAGGTTCAAAAAATAACAACCAACCAAACAAAAATTACAGGTTAAATCATTTTCTTGCAAGGCAAACATGTGGTATGTAACCTTTTGGGATTCGCTCATTTGTCTTAGCATTATAGTTTCCAGTTGGGCCCATTTAGCCACAAAGAACTGCATTTTGTTTTTTTAATAGCTGAGTAGTATTCCATGGAGTAGATGAACCAAAGCTTTCTTATCCAATCTTCTGCTGATGGGCATTTCGGTTGCTTGCATGTTTTTGCAATTACTGATTGTGCTGCTATGAACATAGGGATGCATGTTGGTTTGTCGTAAAACAGGTGTTTTGGATATATTCCTAGGAGTGCTATTGCTAGGTCATATGGTATGCAGATTTTGAGTTGTTTGAGTGTTCTCCAGACTGATTTCCATAAAGGCTGTACCAACTTGCAGCTCCACCAGCAGTGGAGTAGGGTTCCCTTTTCCCCGCATCCTGGCCAACAAGTGTCGCTGTTGTTCTTTTATATGTGGGCCAATCTTACTGGTGTTAGGTGGTACCTCATCGATGTCTTAATTTGGATTTCCCTTATTGCCAGGGAACTGGAGCATTTTTTCATATGTTTGTTTGCCATTTGGACTTGTTCCTTTGTGAAATGTTTGCCCATTTCCCGTGCCCATTTCTTGAGTGGCTTGTTTGTTTTGGTGTTTTGGTTGTTTTGGAGTTCTTTGTATATCCTGGAGATTAGCCCACTATCGCCTACATAGTGCGCAAAGATCTTCTCCCATTCTGTGGGTTGGTTTTTTACTTTACTGATTGTTTCCCTTGCTGTACAGAAGCTTCTTAGTTGGATGAGGTCCCATTTGTTTATTCTGTTCTTAACTGCTATTGCTTTTGGCGTCCTTCTTAGAAAGTCAGGAGCTACTCCTACGTCTTGCAGGGTATTTCCAACATTTTCTTGCAAGAGTTTGAAGGTTTCTGGATGTAGGTTTAGGTCTTTTATCCATGTAGATTGGATCTTAGTGTATGGTGACAGATGTGGGTCTATCTTTTTGTGTCTGCAGGCTATCAGCCGGGAAAAAGATGGCCGACCTCGAGGAGCTGTTATAAGGTGGAGAACAAAGAGAGAAAGACCGATCCAGCCGAAAAACAAACCAGGAGTCACAGAATTGCAGGGAGAGAAGTGGGAAAGACACTAGACTGCACTGAAGTAAGATCAACTCAGCCTGCAGGGACAGTGAGAAAAAAAAAGAAAAGAAAGAGAGGACGCCGCGCAGGACTTGGTGAGTTGCGGTCCCACACAGGGGGAAGGTTGGCTGCGCAATCTTGGCCAACCCAGGGAAGACAAGGGCAACTGCAAAAACAAGCTCCCGCACCAGCGGGAGCCACAGACTACTGGTGCCCTGGAAACCCTAAGGGTGGCTACAGGTTTGAACATAGGGGCCATCAACCCCTGCAGAGGTTGAGGACAAGCAGGGGAGGGGGCCCCAGCAGAACGCCCGCCAACAGCTCAGCACCATTGAGAGAGTGCAGAGGGGGGTGGAGCCACTCTCAGAGGTCTGGGTCACAAAAACTAGGCTCCAAACTGTGGATTAGCTGCTGGGTTTCCTGCTGTGCTTGGCCTGAGCCCCAGAAGGGGAGCACTGCACCTCAGAGTCAGCCAACCCAGACGGAGGTGAGGGCTAGAAGGGACACAGCTGCGCACCTTACAGCTGGGGAACACATCTGAGTGAGTTCAGCGGGAATCTTCACTAGGCCTTGACATCCCAAGCTTTTCTGACCCAGCTCCGTGCTGCGGATTTCAAGCTGCAGGCAACTGGAAACTCCAGTGGAGACCAGCTTTCCTAACCCAGCTTGGGGCTGCAAATTCCAAGCCTTAAGCCAGCAGCAGGAGGCTTGGGCGGAATCCCCTGCCAGGCTCAGCTCTTAGCCCAGAGGCGGGGGCACTGATTCATGGGCTAGCAGGACCACGACAGTGTGTTCCACAGTGCAACAGCGCCTTTCAGAAAGCGCAACAGGGGCCCTCACTAGACTGGGGCACGCCAAGTTGTCCCAAACCAGCTCAGGGCTGCGAATTCCGAGCCACAGGCAGCTGGAAGCTCCGGTGGAACCCCCTGCCGTGCTCAGCCCCATCTCCAGAGGCAGGGCAGCACTGCTCCACACAGCTAGCTGAGCCAGGCAGGGTCACAGGCTGGCAGGCTTGGAGGGAGATGACAGTGCGCCTCACAGTGGGACAGTGCCTTTGAGCAAGTGTAACAGGTAGAGCAGCCTCTCACTAGGGCCAGGCCCACAGAACCTTGGAACACAACTCAGGGCCGGAAAGAGCAGCAGGTGGCTGGAGACTGGGCAGAATACCCTGCTGTGCTGTACTCAGCTTTAACTCCAGAGGTGGGGCACTGCTCAATAGAGTCTGCTGACCTGGGTGGAGGCGCAGGCAAGTGGGCCACAGCAGCGTGTCTCCCAACAGGGGAGTACATTTGTGAGAGTATAGCAGGGTGTGGAACCGCACACTCTATATCCACCCAGAGCAAAGACAAGAAACCCAAAGTCTCTCATCCACACTCTATCCCTGTTGGCACACACAAGACAATACCTAACCGAGGAAACAGAAGGAGGCTGACCGAGAAGGGCAGGCATAGAGGAGGACTTGGTAAAAGAGGGACGAAAGATAGCTGAGGGAAGAGCAGCAGACCAGAAACGTGCAGAGAAGAGTGCTTGAAGCGTCCCTGAACACGGAGCAACCAAGAAGAATCACACAACTTAGGAATCCAGAGAAAGTAAGCAGGAAACACAACAACCTGCCCGGAGCGTGGAAAAAAATAGCACAATGAGAAAAAGCATCAGAAAAAGCAATGACTCAGTTGAGAGAGCCAGCACCCCACCAAATGAGGGCCAAAAGCCATTACCAACATCGGAGATGCGAGATGAAGACAAGGAAGATGTACCAGACAAGGAATTTAAACAAATAATGCTAAAATTCGTCAGAGACCATGAGAAGAAGTGGGAAGACTTCAAGAACAAAATAGTCACAGAAATACAACAAGTCAAAACCAAAATGGCTGACCTGGAACTCAAAATTGAAAGTCTGACCAACAGAATAAATACAGCAGAAGAAAGGATCTCCGAAACTGAAGACACACATAATGCAGATACCCAGCTCGTTAAACAGCTGGAGACAAGCCTCAACAAAGCTAATAAAATGATACAAGAAATGAAAGATCACTTCAGAAAATCGAATATTCGGATCATGGGTCTTCCCAAAGGAGTGGAAAGAGAGTCAGGAATGCAAGGGGTGCTCAACGAAATTATACAGGAAAACTTCCAAAACACTGGGAACATGAATCCAACCCACATACAAGACAGACAGAGAACTCCCAACAGACATGACCCAAAGAGATCTTCACCCAGACACATGGTACTCAAGCTCTACTCCAACGAAGACAAAGAAAGAATCCTGAGACAAGTACGAAGCAGAGAAAAGATCACATACAGGGGAAAACCCATCAGAATCACTGCTGACCTCTCTGAAGAGACCCTACAAGCAAGGAGAGAATGGACAAAGATTTTCCAAATCCTGAAGCAAAACAACTGTCAACCAAGAATAATATACCCAGCAAAGATCTCATTTATATATGAGAATGAAATCAGATCTTTCCATAGCAAGGAAAAACTAGAAGAATATGTCAACACAAAACCAATTCTACAAAAATCTCCTTAGAAATGCGCTAAATCCAGAAAAAACAGAGGCAAACCATAAACAAAGATGGCAAACAGGAAGGTCTTCAAACTAAAGCCCACACAAGGAAGGGCAATTACACAGATAACAACACACACAAAACACACTCGCATGGCAGGGCAAAATCGCAACCTCTCAATTTTAACTCTTAACACAAATGGTCTAAACTCACCAATCAAAAGACAAAGATTAATGGAATGGATCATCAAACAAGACCCAACTATATGTTGCCTACAAGAAACACATCTAACCAAAAAAGATGCAAAGAAACTGAAAGTGAAGGGATGGAAAAAGATATTTCATGCCAATGGACGAGAAAAAAAAGCTGGGGTAGCTGTCCTAATTTCAGACGAGATAGATTTCAATCTAACTAACATCAAAAGAGACAGGGAAGGCCATTTTATACTGGTGAAAGGAATGATCCATCAAGAAGCAATCACCATCATTAATGTTTATGCACCAAATCTCAACACGCCTAGTTAAGTAAAGCAATTACTTACAGACTTAAGGGAAGACATAGATACCCACACAATTCTTGTAGGCGATCTCAACACACTTTTAACATCAATGGAGCAGTCCATGAAACAAAAACTCAACAAAGAAACAGCAGAGCTCACACAAACCATAGAACAACTGGACTTAGTAGACATATATAGAACTTTTTATCCTAAGGCCACAGACTATACATGCTTTTCAGCAGTGCATGGCACCTTCTCCAGAATCAACCACATAATAGGACACAAAGCGAATCTAAATAACTTCCAAAACATTAGAATCATACCATGTACCCTCTCAGACCACCATGGGATGAAACTGGAAATCAACAACTCAAAACTCCCCAGGAAATATAGACACTCTTGGAAGTTGAACAATATGCTATTAAACGAACAATGGGTCAGAGAAGAAATTAAAGATGAGATCAAAAAATTTATGGAAACCAATGAAAACTCTGATACAACATTCCAAAACTTGTGGGACACCGCCAAAGCAGTGCTACGGGGTAACCTCATCGCAATTGAAGCCCATGTCAAGGCCCAAGAAAGACGCCAAATACAGGAACTAACCACACACCTCCAGGAGCTGGAAAAACAGCAGCAGAAGAGCCCCACACACAATAGGAAACAAGAAATCATCAAAACAAGGGAGGAGATAAACCAAATAGAAATCAAAAAAACTGTACATGAAATCCACAAATGAAAAAGTTGGTTTTTTGAGAAAATAAACAAAATAGACACTCCACTGGCCCGACTGACCAAAAAACAAGAGAAAGCGAGAATCAACAGCATTAAAGATGAAAAAGGCAACATAACAACAGACGCTGCAACCATTAAGAAAATAATTAGAAATTACTACAAAGAACTGTACTCCAACAAATTAGAGGACCACCATGAAATGCAGAAGTTCTTAGACCTCCACCACTTACCAAAACTCAGTGCAGAGGCAACAGAAGAATTAAATAAACCCATAACTGAGACAGAGATTGAAGCAGTCATCAAGGATCTCCCAACAAAGAAAAGCCCAGGCCCAGACGGTTTCACTACAGAATTCTACAAAACATTCTGAACAGAACTAACCCCAATCCTCTACAAACTCTTCAAAACAATAGAAAAGGAATCAACCCTTCCAAACTCATTCTATGAAGCCAACATTACCTTAATCCCAAAACCATATACAGAACAGTCAGAGAAGAAAAACTACAGACCTATCTCTCTGATGAACATTGATGCTAAAATTCTCAACAAAATCCTAGCCAATAGAATTCAAAAAATCAGACAGATCATTCATCCGGATCGGGTAGGATTCATCCCTGGAAAGCAAGGATGGTTCAACATTCGGAAATCCATAAATGTTATACATCACATCCAAAAGCTAAAAAACAAGAACCACATGATAGTATCAATAGACGCAGAAAAACTTTTGACAAGATCCAACACCTCTTTATGTTAAAAACTATAATCAAGGTAGGCATAGATGGAAAAATCCACAACATAATCAAAGCAATCTATGAAAAACCCAACGCCAGCATCATACTGAATGGAGAAAAGTTAGAACCCTTCCCACTGAGATCTGGAACAAGACAAGGATGCCCACTATCTCCACTGCTATTCAACATAGTCCTAGAGGTACTTGCAGAGGCCATAAGACAAGAAAAAGAAATCAAAGGCATACAAATGGGGAACGAAGAAGTCAAGCTTTCACTATATGCAGATGACATGATCCTGTACATAGAAAAGCCAGGAGACTCAATACAGAAACTGCTAGAACTTATACAAGAGTTTGGCAGAGTGACAGGGTACAAAATTAATGAACAAAAATCAACAGCCATTGTGTATGCAAATAGCCCCAAGATGGAAAAAGACCTAACCAGCAAGATACCATTCAAAATAGTAGAGAAAAGTATGAAGTATCTGGGAATAAATCTAACTAAAAGTGTAGGAGACCTATTCGAAGAAAACTACAAACTACTCAAAAAAGAAATTGAACAAGACCTCAAAAGATGGAATAGCATTCCATGCTCCTGGATAGGTAAAATTTTTATTATTTTTTAAAGTAACATTTAGAGCTGGCGTTGTGGCACAGTGTTTGGAAGTGCTGCCTGCAGTGCTGGCCTCAATATGAATACATGTTTGAGTCCGGGATGTGGAGAGGCAGTGGAAGGTGGAAGATGAAAAGACCTGTGTCCCTAATGCCCACAGGGGAGACTTGGAAAGTGATACTTTTTCCTGAACTATAAGTAACAAATACATGCATGAAGAAATGTGATTTTTTTTATTAGGCATTTATTAGTCATGGGCTTGTGATTGAACGGTGGACCTGTGCATGAGAAAAGCTTCAAGCCCACCATGAGAAAGGCCCCAGTTGCAGGGCCTGTGTGTGTAGCCCAGGAGCGCTAGCCAGTTTGCCAAAGCTGCAGATTGGTGGAATGTCCAGCACCATGCCCACTGTGGATGCAGGGAGGGAGGGGAGAGATGGCACTGCCAGCTCTCAGAGGACATGCGGCCAGCCATGCATGCCAGGTCCTGCAGTGTGCGGGGCAGCTGCCCACATGGCATGAGCTGTGGCATGAGCTGAGGGCATGGGCCTTCTGTGGCTGCTGGGACTAGCTAGCTGTGGACTCTGGCGTGCTTGGGTCTCACTGACGCTACCTTGCTTCACAGTGGACAGCCCTGCAGCCTCTGATGGGCCACAGGGCCACGATGACCAACTACTGACATTTGAGACAGGCTGCACCAAGGTGGACTGTGGGTAAGTGTATGTGTTTGTGTGCATGGCCGTGGCCGTGGCCGTGGCACGTGGCTGGCCATGCCTGAGTGGAATATAGTGGTGCCCAGCTGCCTGTGGAGGTGGCGGCAGGCTGGGCTGTGGAAGGCTGGTGGTGTGCCAGGAAGGCTCCATTGTGCCCTGCACTCCAACTCTGCTCCGGTCAGGCCCTCCAGGTCTCCAGAGGCTTTGGCGCTGTGCCTTGCCAAGAGCCCTCCCTGGTGCTGTCTGTCAGCCATTGGTGTGGAAGCCCCTGAGGTGCTGCCTGTGTTCCCCTGGGTCCTGCTGGGTCACGGGAGCCAAGGGGGCCGGAGATGAACTGCCTCGTGGGCCCCATCTCCGTGAGGCCCCATGAAAGGAAGTCGAATACCTCTTTGTGGTCTCCGTATTGGTGCTTGGCAAAGTTTGGGGGTAGGATATGTGTTGTTGCTGCGGCAGCTGGTGCGGCCAGCGTCTGGGACAGATGCCAAGCAGAGAGAAAGGTGGACAGGGCAGCCTGTGACATGTTTGGTGCTGGGGGCCACCATAGCCAGGCTCATGGAAGTGTCCCAGGCCTAGCATACCAGCCCCTTGGTGTTGACCAGCATGCATGGGCTTGCTTCTAGCCCAACCCTGATTGAATCCAAGTGTGAGAGAGCAGGGCTTAGAGCGGGCGATGAGATGGGGTCATCTGCTGCAGAACCAACCTCCTGCATGTCCCCACACAGTGTAGACACCACCTGCCTGGACCATGACCCCCAGAGGTCCCCGGGCCCTTTCCTTAGCTTTCAGCCACAGGTGCTGGGTGCCCTGGTGCCAAGCATGCATTGCTGCGGCCCCCAGTTGGGATGGGTTGCCACTACCAAGCTGTCTTCCCCCATGACCCTGTGTCCTTGGGCCCAAGAGGGAGGCCGAGCGCCAGCAGTGGTGGCTCCTGAGGATGCAGGCCCTCAGTCCTGCCCTGAGGCCCAGCAGCACTCAGCTCACTTCTCCCCTGTCTTGTCGCCTCCGGCCCAGGTCTGTAGAAGACAGCACGCCACCAAACGCCTGTGCGTCTATTGCTATGCCAGTCGGGGATGGCTGGGCCCCACCGGCCGCCCCCATGACCATTGTCACCAACCTTGGAATAGGTGTGCAGGCAGCACTGAGCTCCGCCGAGCCGGTGGAAGGTGAGTCATGTCATGGATGATGTGGGTGGTGTACTCGGCCCCAGGGCTGTTCACGCGTGGCTCCTGGCATGTCCGGAGCCCCAGGACATGACCTGAGCCTGTGGTGAGGCCAGGTGGGCATTCTTGGTGCTGGTGGTGGCTTGGACTTGTTCCCAAATCCCTCAGCCTCTCCCATGGCCCCTTTTGCCCTGAGCTCCAGGGTGCATTGCCTGGCTGGAAGGTGGTCATGAGGCAAGGCTAGTTCCCTGGGCGATATGGAGCTGGATTCCCGACCTTGGCCAGGAGCGGGTGTGGCCATAGTCATGGGCTTGTGATTGAACGGTGGACCTGTGCATGAGAAAAGCTTCAAGCCCACCATGTGAAGGGCCCCAGTTGCAGGGCCTGTGTGTGTAGCCCAGGAGCGCTAGCCAGTTTGCCAAAGCTGCAGATGGGTAGAGTGTCCAGCACCATGCCCACTGTGGATGCAGGGAGGGAGGGGAGAGATGGCACTGCCGGCTCTCAGAGGACATGCGGCCAGCCATGCATGCCAGGTCCTGCAGTGTGCGGGGCAGCTGCCCACATGGCATGAGCTGTGGCATGAGCTGAGGGCATGGGCCTTCTGTGGCTGCTGGGACTAGCTAGCTGTGGACTCTGGCGTGCTTGGGTCTCACTGACGCTACCTTGCTTCACAGTGGACAGCCCTGCAGCCTCTGATGGGCCACAGGGCCACGATGACCAACTACTGACATTTGAGACAGGCTGCACCAAGGTGGACTGTGGGTAAGTGTATGTGTTTGTGTGCATGGCCGTGGCCGTGGCCGTGGCACGTGGCTGGCCATGCCTGAGTGGAATATAGTGGTGCCCAGCTGCCTGTGGAGGTGGCGGCAGGCTGGGCTGTGGAAGGCTGGTGGTGTGCCAGGAAGGCTCCATTGTGCCCCTGCACTCCAACTCTGCTCTGGTCAGGCCCTCCAGGTCTCCAGAGGCTTTGGCGCTGTGCCTTGCCAAGAGCCCTCCCTGGTGCTGGCTGTCAGCCATTGGTGTGGAAGCCCCTGAGGTGCTGCCTGTGTTCCCCTGGGTCCTGCTGGGTCACGGGAGCCAAGGGGGCCGGAGATGAACTGCCTCGTGGGCCCCATCTCCGTGAGGCCCCATGAAAGGAAGTCGAATACCTCTTTGTGGTCTCCGTATTGGTGCTTGGCAAAGTTTGGTGTAGGATATGTGTTGCTGCGGCAGCTGGTGCGGCCAGCGTCTGGGACAGACGCCAAACAGAGAGAAAGGTGGACAGGGCAGCCTGTGGCATGTTTGGTGCTGGGGGCCACCATAGCCAGGCTCATGGAAGTGTCCCAGGCCTAGCATACCAGCCCCTTGGTGTTGACCAGCATGCATGGGCTTGCTTCTAGCCCAACCCTGATTGAATCCAAGTGTGAGAGAGCAGGGCTTAGAGCGGGCGATGAGATGGGGTCATCTGCTGCAGAACCAACCTCCTGCATGTCCCCACGCAGTCTAGACACCACCTGCCTGGACCATGACCCCCAGAGGTCCCCGGGCCCTTTCCTTAGCTTTCAGCCACAGGTGCTGGGTGCCCTGGTGCCAAGCATGCATTGCTGCGGCCCCCAGTTGGGATGGGTTGCCACTACCAAGCTGTCTTCCCCCATGACCCTGTGTCCTTGGGCCCAAGAGGGAGGCCGAGCGCCAGCAGTGGTGGCTCCTGAGGACGCAGGCCCTCAGTCCTGCCCTGAGGCCCAGCAGCACTCAGCTCACTTCTCCCCTGTCTTGTCTCCTCCGGCCCAGGTCTGTAGAAGACAGCACGCCACCAAACGCCTGTGCGTCTATTGCTATGCCAGTCGGGGATGGCTGGGCCCCACCGGCCGCCCCCATGACCATTGTCACCAACCTTGGAATAGGTGTGCAGGCAGCACTGAGCTCCGCCGAGCCGGTGGAAGGTGAGTCATGTCATGGATGATGTGGGTGGTGTACTCGGCCCCAGGGCTGTTCACGCGTGGCTCCTGGCATGTCCGGAGCCCCAGGACATGACCTGAGCCTGTGGTGAGGCCAGGTGGGCATTCTTGGTGCTGGTGGTGGCTTGGACTTGTTCCCAAATCCCTCAGCCTCTCCCATGGCCCCTTTTGCCCTGAGCTCCAGGGTGCATTGCCTGGCTGGAAGGTGGTCATGAGGCAAGGCTAGTTCCCTGGGCGATATGGAGCTGGATTCCCGACCTTGGCCAGGAGCAGGTGTGGCCATAGTTATGGGCTTGTGATTGAACAGTGGACCTGTGCATGAGAAAAGCTTCAAGCCCACCATGGGACAGGCCCAGTTGCAGGGCCTGTGTGTGTAGCCCAGGAGCGCTAGCCAGTTTGCCAAAGCTGCAGATGGGTGGAATGTCCAGCACCCGCCAGCTGTGGATGGAGGGAGGGAAGGGAGAGATGGCACTGCCATCTCCCAGAGGACATGCGTCCAGCCAGGCATGCCAGGTCCTGCAGTGTGCGGGGCAGCTGCCCACATGAGCTGTGGCATGAGCTGAGGCATGGGCCTTCTGTGGCTGCTGGGGCTAGCTTGCTGTGGACTCTGGCGTGCTTGGGTCTCACTGACGCTACCTTGCTTCACAGTGGACAGCCCTGCAGCCTCTGATGGGCCACAGGGCCACGATGACCAACTACTGACATTTGAGACAGGCTGCACCAAGGTGGACTGCGGGTAAGTGTATGTGTTTGTGTGCATGGCCGTGGCCTGGCGTGGCACGTGGCTGCCATGCCTGAGTGGAATATAGTGGTGCCCAGTGCCTGTGGAGGTGGCCTGGGCTGTGGAAGGCTGGTCGAGTGCCAGGAAGGCCCCGTTCTAGCCCTGCACGGCACCACTGCTCTGGTGGGGCACTGCTGGTCTGCAGAGCGCTTTGGCAGTGTGCCTCCCTGAGAGCCCTCCCTGGTGCTGTCTGTCAGCATTGGTGTGAAGCCCCTGAGGCTGCCTGTGTTCCCCTGGGTCCTGCTGGATCAGGGAGCCAAGGGGGGGATGAACTGCCTCGTGGGCCCCATCTCCACGTGTTGCCCGATGAAAGGAAGTGAATACCTCTTTGTGTGTGTGTGGTGCTTGGCAAAGTGTGGGTGAATGATGTGTTGTT
>NW_024466830.1:0-11619 GCF_017591425.1 Ochotona curzoniae
TAGCTCCTGTGTCCATAGAGGAAGAAGGAGAGGGGCCTCCTTGCTGTTAAACTACCACCACACTTGGGGATGGGAAATAGGCATTTGATGATGCATAGAGACCCGGATGTGAGGCAGAACGTTTGAAAGGTATTGCTAGGGTGCTTTTGATAGTTCCTAAGAAGTTGGTAGTTTGATTGTTTCAGAGTTGAGATAATCTTTCCCAGGTTCATTGGTTGACAAAGTCCAACTTAGTGCATCCATAGACCCAGGAACATTCTGGAAAGTTCTTTAAATTGTAGTTTGGATGATGTTTACACAGTTGAGAAGGATGCATGCCCATGTAGAACACTGATTAGGGCAAGGCCCGTTGGCTGACATAGCCCACCTCAGTCTCCATTTGCCCAGATATTTGCTGTTGAGGCCTGGCTTAGAGAGTTGTCCAGTTTGTTCTGCCCTCTATCCTCTGCTATGGTACTAGCTGTCCTCTGCAGATCCCAATGAACTGCCACATCCCCATGTGTGTCTGAACATGCCGTCTAATGCACAGACTTTAGCAACTGTCAGGCCCAGTTCTAACACATGCACTCCACAGTCAAAGCACAGATCCTGTGATTTTCCCCAAGTTTGCAGCTCTGAGTCCGGGAATGCAATTAGTAGAGTCTCCAAAGAAACCTCACTGAGGTGACCCCAGATCTGATGCCTATGTGTGCGAGCCAGTATGGGGTCCAGCTCAGTCCATCATCCATATCAGCCTGTACACACACTGAAGCTTGCAGTTACTGAGTCGGTTCAGTCTCCTGCCACATCTCCCACACAAACCAATGGATACTGTGGTCCAGACTAACCCTGCCCACCACACACTCAGTCCTCACATGATCAGTGGGAACTGCAGCACAGTCAGAATGATCCCCAGTAACCTCCACCAGGCCCATCCCTTAGTCTTGGTTCCTGCACATGCCAATATGTGCAGCAGACTGATTCATTCTGTCTCATATTCCATTTGGCTTTTCTACACCCAATGGGTGCTATAGCCTCGCTCATCCCATCTGACCCCTCTACCCAGCCCACACTCATGCTGGCAGTGCTACCATCTGTCTAGCCAGGTCTATCTCCCAGCTCTGGTTCTCATGCTCCCTGGTGGGGGTTGCAGCCCATCAGATAAGTGCCCATGGTTTCCCTAGTAGGCCCATTGCCAGCCTCAGACCTTGCACTTTCCAGGTGGTTCTGTGGTCTAACTTGACAGGACTTGCCCTCATTCCCAGCACTTGCCAGCTGATGCTGGTGCAAAGCTTGGACAGCCTGCACTTAACTCTGCCTCAGGCGTGCACCAGTGGATATGCTCACATAGCACAGCCTGGTTCTCGCACTAACCCACTCACATGCAGGCAGACAGATGTTGGAGCCCTGCCCAGCCTGTTCTGCCCCAGGTCCCAGTTCTAACAGTCACCAGCAGGAGCAGTGGCCCAGCAAGGGACTCCCTACTGCTCCCCTACTCAAATCTTTCTTATGGTTTGTCGGTGCTGTGGCCCAGTGTGGCACCGTATGCATCAGCTTGGCACTCGCCATCAGGTGCCCCTAGACCTGGCTCTCTTCTGTGTCGGCCAGTGCCACAGCCCAGCCTAACACTCACTTCCATATAGGCCCCCAGCCTGAGCTTTAGTGTGTGCCAGTGGTTCGTGATCACTGGTGGTTGACATCGACTAGCCCAGCTCAGGTCTTTCATGTGGGTGGGTACTTCAGTCTGATCCAGAAAGGTCCTCTAGCTTCCCCCTTTCTAAACTGCGCAGTGTCAGCCCCGTCGCATGCCTGCTAGTACAGTGGCCTTGGCAGTGCAAGTCCTCCAGGAGTCATTCCTCACTTGTAACATGCTCCCTCAGTGCTGCTCCCTCCCGTGCATCCTACACTCCCTTTCCTGGTCAATCCACAGCCCTTACACCCATGCACACATGGATTCCCAAGCCCGGTCTTCTGGTGGGGCGATGTGCTGGCCTGAGGCCACCCACCACCCGGGATCCTAGATCCAGTCCTCTGGCACATATGCCGGCCTGAGACCCTGCCCTTCCACCCAGCTGGGACTCAAGCATATATGTTAACGAGAGCCCAAAGACCAGGGCACTAGCATGCCAGCCTGGGGACCAAACACTTCATGTCCTCCCTACCAACCCTACTTAGTCCACCTCCTGTCCTAGCAGGAACAGTGGCCATTCTGGATTGCTCTTCAACTGGTTCTGGTTCTTACTCTTGGATGTTTCAGCCCAGCCAAGGCTCATCCTCTCTCAGACATAGCTCACACATGGCTCAGCAGTGGCAGAGACCTAGCATAGCCCATCTTACTTCTCCCTTGTTCCTCCAGAGTACCCGTTAGTACTAGAGTCTCAGTGCAGACAGCCCCAATCCACACTTGTGCCAAGGGACACTGCAGCCATATCCAAACCAGAACACAGCCCCCAATCCAGCTCCAGCACACACCAATAGGAGCCCTAACACAGCCTGGGTGTCCTCTTAGCTACCCAAACATGCCTGTCCCCAGCCATACATCACACATGTGCCAGTGGTTGCTCTAATCCAGCTTGGCATAGCCCCTCGCCTATCCTCGCCTTTGCCTTAGATTCTGTGGCTTGGCATCCCTGCATCATGAAAACCAGTCGATGTAGGAGCCTAGCTTGTCATGCCCTGTGCTCCAGCCTGATTTCTGTTCCTGCTGGTGAGCCTAGGCTTGCTCAGCCCTGCCCAGTCCACCCTTTCCATGCACTATCCACACATTAGCCAACAGTTGGAGCTACTTTACTCAGCTTGCCCGACCCCAGGCCTGGAGCATGTGATCATCAGTGAGAATTATGACCCACTAGGAGAGTTTCCCAGGTTCTCCCACTCAGCCCACTTCAGAATTCATACAGCCTTCTAAATCAGATTAGAAGGATTTTCACAATTTCTTCTCCAACCCATCCCAAAGAAAAGACAGGATCTCTTAAAGTTTCAAACATTACATGAATGGCCTCCTATAACCATGGAAACAATGTAGATGTGCATCCAAGGAATAGAATAGATAGAGAACAACAAGGAAAACGTAGAACCAGGAGGAAATGGTCAGCATGGACCCACACATACCTTACTAGCCTAGACACAAAGATTAGTTACTCCTCACTAAGGTATAGAAGATTGCTGTGCACACCCATTCTAAAACTGTTTTATAGGTCAACTGCTGACATATGTCTTATTAGAGTTATAAGCCAGTTTCGACTATCCTAAAATCTGCCAAGGTCAGCAAAATTATGCTTTACACACAATACACTGCTAAATACTAAAATGAACATAGACACAAGACAGCTGAATTGTACCCTATAGCCATTTTAAGGTTTATAGAAGCCGATGTATATAAACTAAAATTGAAACTCAATGAAATAATCACAGGATGAGGTTAAGAACTTGTATTTTTAACATATTGGTTACTAAATACCACATCCATTAATTCCATAATGATATAAATTGCTGTTGATGTTATGTTGGGGCTTTTAGTTCATTGGGATGATATTCTGCCAGCTCTTCCTTCAGACCAGAGATAGTCTCCCCAAGAAACCGTAGAATTTTTCTGGACAATAAGATGCTGGACTTTATGCTTGGTATATGCTTGCAATGAAAGAATCTTGACTGATTTTGAACTGTAATACTGCAACAAGGTGGAGGAATGCACCATGTGGGGGACGGTATGGGTAGGGCCGGGTGAATCCCAGAGCCTATGAAACTGTGTCTCATAATGCAGTGTAATAATAATAAAAAAGAGTCAAGGAAACCAAAACTCTTGGGAAAAATGGCTTATGGACACTGATACCTGAGATTTTAGGCGTCTTGTTCTCTTTGGCCAATGATGCATCCTGGTGCCAGCTTCGGGGGAAGCTTGGGTATCAGTAAGAAGAATCAGGTTCCACTTTTTCCTTAAGATCTAAATTAGGTGTCAGCACTCCCTAAAAGACGAGAGCACAGAAAGTGTTTCCTGAGCAAAATCAGGTTTGACAAACAGTGGAGAACAACACATTCCCAATAAACCTTCTAAAACTTCATGAAACCAGATGACAAGGAAAAGACTTCCTAAATGATACGAAAACTACAATCCATCAAAGGAAAACAGGAATCTACAAACCATTCTTCAAGCAGATACTATCAGAAAAATAAAAACATGAATTAAAGACAAGAATCAATTTTTGCAAATCATGTCCCTGATTAAGCACTTGTATTTAGTATAACAAACTCTTACAAGTATACAAAGCCAACCCAACAAACACTCCATTCAGGAAGATACACACACAACTAACATGAACATTAAACAATGCAAAGTATCATCAGTAGCCTTTAGGAAAATGCAACTGAGAACTACAAGAGAATACCAGTGCATACCTAATACAATGGCATAACCAAAACAAGTGACAACAAGTGTTTGCCTAGAAATGGAAAAACCTCAAGCCTCTACATTACTGGGGGAATGTAAAAATGCTCAGACATTTTGAAAAACATTCTGACAGTTTTCTTCTTAATAAATATAAATGTAAAACAACACCTAGCAATTCCACTCTGTTAAGAGAAATGAACACATATGCCCACATGAAGTGTTATACCTGAACAGGCATATTATTCTTCCTAACAGCCAAACACTATCCACTGTTCATCAACTAGTAAACAAGCAATAAGGTACACACATACAAGGGAATATTACTCACCAATAAAAACAAATCAAGTGGGGCCCAGCACAGCAGTCTAGCACTTACATCCCTAACTGGCACGAACCAGGATCCCATATGGGCACCATTCAGGCCCTAGCTGCTCCAGCTTCCCATCCAGCTCCCTGCTTGTAGCCTGCAAAAACAGACAAGGATGGCCCAAAGCCTTAGGACCCTGCACCCATGTGGGAATCCCGGAAGATCCTGGCTCCTGGCTTCGAACTACCTCAACTCTGGACACTGTGCCCACTTGGAGCGTGAACCAATGGATGTAAGAGCTTTCTCTTTCTCTCTAAACTTGCCTTTCCAACAAAAAATAATTTTAACACATTCTCCCCCAACAAGTTTCATTTGTATTGGAAAGCCAGATTTACAGAAAGATCTTTCATCCGCAGGTTCACTCCTCAAAAGGCCACAACAGCCACAGCTGAGCTGCCAGAAAGCAGGAGCCTCTTCCAGGTCTCCCATGTGGGTGCAGGATCCCAAGGCTTTCGGCCATCCCAGGCCACAAGCAGGGAGCTGGAAGGGAAAGTGGAGCAGCTGGGACACAAACGGGTCCCATATGGGATCCTGGTGCATGCAAGGTGGGGAATTTGGCCACAAGGCCACCACGCCATGACCAATTGATCCACTTCTAAGAACAATGCAGCAACTCACCATAAGACTGACTCCGCCAGACTGCAACAGCTCATATGAGTAGAGAATTCTTTCCTAGTGAGACTTTGAAGAGAGATCCTGTTTCTTTTCCTGGCAGATATCCCAAGCAGATATCGACTTTGGACCATTTCTTTTCTTCGCTGACCATTTCAAAACCTCCTTTGCTGGCAAGAATCTAGATTTAAAAAAAAAAGAGTAAAAATTATTATTTAAGTAGAGGCAAGCATTATCTCATAAATACATAAATTGCTCTGGCCTGGGATTATAGAGTTCCACAAATAAATGACAAAGGTGTCATCTGTAATGTTTACAGGCAAACAAAAAATCAGATAATGATTACCGCAGCTTCTTTGTTGATTTTGTTAAGATTGATTTCTTGGACTCAGCACACTGGCGTAGTGGCTTGAATGAGCCGGGATACCATATGGGTGCATGTTCATATCCCGACAGCCCCATTTCCCATCCTACTCACTGATCGTGGCCTAGGAAAGCAGTTGAGGACGGCCCAAAGCCTTGGGATCTTGCACCCACGTGGGAGACCTGGAAGAGGCGTGGGATTCTGGACTTCAGTCATGTAGCACCAGGCTTTGTGGTCCCTTGGGGAGTGAATCATCAGAAAGAACATCTCTCTGTCTCTCCTCCTCTGTGCATATCTGACTTTGTAATATAAATCAACAATCTTTTAAAAATGATTTATTTATCTTTGGGCCCAGAGTGATAGCCTAGTGCCTAAAGTGCTCAACTTGCATATGCCAGGATTCTATATGAGCACTGGTTCATGTCCTGGCTGCTCCACATTCCATCCAGCTCCCCTGCTTGTGGCCTGGGAAAGCAGTCAAAGATGGCCCAAAGCCTTGGGATGCTGCACCCACATGGGAGACCTGTAAGAAGCTCCTGGCTTCAGATTGGCTCAGTTCTGGCCATTTTAGCTACTTGGGGAGTGAACCAGCAGACAGAAGATCTTTCCCTCTGTCTCTCCTTCCCTATTTATATCTCACTTTCCAAAAGAATAAATTAATTTAAGGACTTCATTTTTTGGAAAGGCAGAACAGATTCAAAGAGAAAGAGAGGCAGAAAAGATCTTCATCCTCTGCTTCATCACCCAAGTGGCCATAATGGCCACAGCTGAGGCAAGCCAGAAGTTTCTTCTGACTCTCCCACAGGGGGATAAGGTCCCAAAGGTCTGAACCACCCTCTTCCTCTTTCTCAGAACACAAGCTGGGAGCCAGATGGGAAGCAGGGCTGCCAGGACACACACTCAACCACAAGGGATCCTGGCTCTTCCAGGTGAGCATTTAGTCATGGAGTCGTCATGCCAGTCCCTCTCAAGGGCTTTTTTTATTGTTTGTTTGTTAAGGTTTACTTACTTTTATTGCAAAGTCAGATACACAGAGAGGAGAAAAGACAGAGAAGATCTACTGTTCATTGATTCACTTTATACAAGGCTGCCATACCTAGAACTGAGCCAATAGTCTAAAGCTAGGAGCCAGAAGCCTCCTCGGGGGTCTCCCATGTGGGTGCAATGTCCCAAAACTTTGGGCCGTCTTTGACTGCTTTCCCAGGCCACAAGCAAGGGAATGGGAGGCAAAGCTAACAGGAGTACAACTCGCGCCCATATGAGATCATGGCACAGTGAAAGAAAAGACTTAGCCACTAGCCTACCATGCTGGACCCCCTCTCCAAAGTTTTAAACGCTAAAGTTTAATTCATGTTAACAGATTTACTCAATTTGTACCTCTTGCCTGGTTTGAAGAACAGACTAATTTCTGTATCTAACTAAATTCTTCAGGATATGTAACATAAAAGGCAGCAGATGAGGCTCAGCTGCCAGATTCCACTCGCATGGAAACCCAGCCTGAGTTCCTGACTCCTGGATGTGGCTGGGCCCTGCGCTAACAACCGCAGACATGTGGACAGCGTTCAGTGGAAGGGACATCTCCCTGTTGCTGATTCTCTGCCACTCACATAAATCACAATGCAATAAGAATTAACATACACTCTCAGCAGCAGCAATAATAGAAACAAAGAAACAAATAAGCTTCCACATCATTTTACTGAACTAAAACGGTCCATAATTGAATTTTTAAAATGTATACTCTTATTTGAAAGTGAAATGAGAAGAGCTCTTCCATCCACAGGAGCTTCATCCAGGTCCCCCATATAGGCGACAAGGGCTCAAGAACCTGGGCCTTCTTCCGCTGACTGTCCCAGGCCATCAGCAGGGGTTGCATGGAGTACAACAGCCAGGACCTGAGCAACGGGCTGGCGGCTGTGCAGGCAGCAGCTCTACTCATCATGAAACCAACTCAGGCTCACATCATTTCAATTTCTAAACATCACCAAACTAAGGACAAAAGCTCTCCACAAAACCAAGATTCTTTTGACGAAAATAGGCATGTATGTGTGTATTTGAAAACTAAAACCAACACACAGGGAAGAGACAGACACGTTTCTTCCATCCACTGGTCCACTCCTCAGATGCCCACAACAGCCAGGCTAAAGCCAGAAGCTGGAACTCCGCCTGGGCCTCCACATGGGTGCAGGGATCTAAGGAACTGGGCCATCTTCACCATTTCCACTCAGGTCATTCTCAGGCAGCAGCATGAAGGCAGAGCAGTCAGGACTCACACTGGGAACACAGGCAGCAATTTCATCCACGACACCACACAGGCCCCAGGAGCAAGTTTCTAATTCACTTTCCATTGACCTTCTTTCTCATTATACTAGAAGAAACCATCCAGCAAAAACATCATAAACCAAGGAAAACAAAGACTTGCAACAAAGGAAGAAGCAAAAGGAAAGCCCCAGAGGGTCTAGGCTAACAGCTGACCTTAAAAGCAGCTGGTCTGGAGTGAACAGCAAAGATAACTCCAGGAAACAGCAACATGGCCATGTGGGATGTCGGCACTACAGATGGTAGATTGCTGCACTGTGCCACAACACTAGCCCTAGCACACACTTGAACCAGAATATTAGCAGAAACTCTGACATTTCATTACTTATCTCTACAAAACCTCTCCTACAGGGAACAAGATATTGAAATTTTCAGTGAAGACAAATCACTGGAATAATTGACTTAATCAAAAACTCAACAAAAATGTGATAAATTGGGGGCCAGCATTATGGCACGGTAGGCTAAGCTTCCACCTGTGGCGCAGGCATACCACTCAGGTGCCAGCTGGTGTCCTGGCTGCTTTACTGCCCATCCAGCTCCCAGCTTGTGGCTGTGAAGGCAATAAAGAACGGATAAGTCCTTGGTCCCCTGCATTCATGCTGGAGACCCAGAAAGGCTGGCTCAGCCCCAGCTATTATGGTCATCTGGCAAATTTGATGACGGATGGGGGATCTCTGTCTCTCCTTCTCTCTGTGTTACTCTTTCCAACAGAAATAAGTGGATTTTTACAAAAAGAGAGAGAGAGATCCAGGGTACAATGGCTCAATGGCTAAATCCTCACCTTGCAAGCACTGGGATCCCATAGGGCTGACACTTCCAGGTCCCGGCTGCTACACTTGGCATCCAATTCATTGCTTCTCTCTTTCCCTCCATTCCTCTCTTGTTACAAGAGATTGTAAGTTGTCTAAAAAGGAATCCAAAACAACAAGCATTAGCTTACTGAAAAACAAAGAAACAAACTCATGAAACCACAAGAATGGGGACTGGGCCTGACCAGGTGCTGAGGCCTGTGCCAAGTTTGGACAGCGTGCCCCATTGCACATGGGGGACAGGGCAGCCAGCTCATCTCAGCCAGATGGGGATGTGCCACAGCAGAAAATGGAAAGCAGAACAGAACAGACCACTCTCCTGGCCAAGCTTGCAGCAAGTGCCTGGGTCTGTGCATGCACTAAGGTGGACTTGGTCAGCCAGCGGACTGGAAAAGATCTTCTCAGCCCTGATGCAATCAAGTCAAAACTGCCCAAACCACTCAAGCAACACCCTGGGATGGCAGATGGCCAACACACAACCTCACCTCCAGGAACCTGCACTAAGTGCTAACCACGGCCCACCCTGGTAAACCCTGCAAGAAGCTGAGCAACAACCTCCCCTCCTGCACCCCTGCTGACCGCTAAGCTACCCTTGCCCTCAGGGTCCTCAAAAAGACAGCAAGCCACCAGCAGCCCTTAATGACTCCAATATAACCCCAAGGACAGGCCTGTGCTCAAAGACACCAACAATGAACAACACACCACCTGCCCTCAAGGACCCCGAGCCAATGACCAAGCCACGGGATGACTTCCAGACCCAGCACCCAGGGCCAAGCTGAGGCTAGTCCTGCTGGACCACACACAGAAAGCAAGCCGCCGCCTCCCCACCCGGACCCCATGCTGATGGCTAAGCCCCTGCCTACCCTTCCTCCTGCACTGAAGACCAAGCCAACGCCTGGTCTTCAGGAACACACACTCAGGGCTAAGCCATGAATCAGCCTCCTAAGCCCCGCAAAAGTGCAAGTGGCTAACGCCCCTCCTGCACCCCTACTGATGGCCAAGCCACCGACTCACCAGCTGACCCCACACCCAAGGACAAGCAGCCACCTGGCCAGCACTCCCAGACATGGGCTAGGGCCAAGCCGCCACCTCCCCTTCCTAGAACCCTGGACCTTCGGGTGTCTTACTTGTAGATGTCCGTGTTCTTGGTCACAGGTTGCATGGTGCTGGTGAAGTCCAGTAGGTCTGTGAACTCCTCCAGCGAGGCTCAAATTCCAAGCACTCTGGGGGCGGCACCAACTCCACCTGGCACACAGCCGGCGCCAAGTGGGTCCACCATGGCGGCCACCACTAGGCCCTCCCCAGGTCAGATGCAGGTGGACAGCAAGTGGGACAAAGGGCTGCTGGAGTCCATGAGCCCTGTCATGTCCTCTCCCGGAGCTCACAGTGCATCTTCAGCAGGAGAACAGTTCCTCTCTGGAGAGCCCAGTGGTACGTCTTCTTCCTCTGCTGCTTCTTTGCTGGCTGCTGGACTCTGCACACAAGGACAAGCCACACCGTCCCCAGCTGGACCCCGCACCAAAGGACAAGCTGCACCCTGCCCAGATGGACCCAGCACCCAAGGACAAGCCGCCCCCTCCCAGTTGGACCCCGCACCCAAGGACTAGCCGCACCCTGCCGAGATGGACCCAGCACCCAAGCACAAGCCGCACCTTCCTCACCCGAACCCCACACCTAAGAACAAGCCACCACCTCCCCAGCTGGACCCCGTACCCAAAGACAAGCCGCACCCTACCCAGCTGGACCCCGCACCCAAGGTCAAGCCTCACCCTACCCAGCTGGACCCCGCACCCAAGGACAAGCTGCACCCTGCCCAGATGGACCCAGCACCCAAGGACAAGCCACCCCCTCCCAAGCTGCACTAGCACCGAAAGAGAAGCCGCACATTCCCCAGCTGCACCCAGAACCCAAGGACAAGCCGCCCCCTCCCAGTTGGACCATGCACCCAAGGACTAGCCGCACCCTGCCCAGATGGACCCAGCACCAAAGCACAAGCCGCAACTTCCTCACCAGAACCCCACACCTAAGAACAAGCCACCCCCTCCCCAGCTGCATTTGTACCCAAAGACAACCCGCACCCTCCCCAGCTGGACCCACACCCAAGGTCAAGCCTCACCCTCGCCAGCTGGAACCCCGCATCCTCCCAGCTGCAGAGTGGAAACAACTGATCCTGGAGCAACTCATGACTCCCACAGTGAGGCAGTCCATGTCTCACTACAAACCTAAAAACCTGAGAGCCTTCAGCTGAGGACCAGGCGGGAGCCCGCGGCCGGACACCAGGCGGGAGCCCGCGGCCGGACACCAGGCGGGAGCCCGCGGCCGGACACCGGGCAGGGTCCACAGCGCGGACGCCCCACACACCCCAGCACCCCACAGGGCAGACGCACACACGGCCCACTCGGCCCCTTCCCACAGCTTCCTCCGGCGGACGCAGCCCGCCGCCCACAAGCCCACACCCCCCGCCCCCAACGCCCGGAGCAACGACCGCTTCGCGGAGCTCTCCTCCCTCCACCGCGGGCGCCCAGGGGGCTCCCAGAGCACCACCCGGGACTCCCGCACCAGGGGTCCACCGCCAGAAACACTCACCCAGGCCGCCGTTCCAGCGCTGCCGGGGCTCCTGACCGGGACCACGAGCGCGGGCTCCCGGGCTGCCCGCCTGTCCGCCGGCTCCTGCAGGCCGCGGGCGCCCAGGGACGAGCGGGAGGCGACCGAATCCTCCCGCCGCCAGCTGCAGGAGGAGGAGCGCCTCCACGTGCGAGCCGCTGGCCCGCCCAAACCTGACTGT